>NC_041396.2:235280915-235495915 GCF_900747795.2 Erpetoichthys calabaricus | reverse complement strand
GCACTGTACTGGACATTATATGTTTAAACTTTCCATTTTATGTAAATGCTTTGAAACTCAGCCTTGGTGAACTGAGGCCTACTGTCAGATATAACGTATGGTATTCCATGCCTCAAGAAAAAAACTATTCATTGAATTGATAACATCTTGGCTTGCTGTACTCTTTAATGTATTAGTCTCTTGGTACTTTGAAAAGTAATCCACACAGAGTAGAACTTTAGATCCATTGTGGGGGAAAATGTGGTCATCCTGGCAGTATTTATGGTAGTAACACTTTTTGTAGTTACTGTTCTTGCTGTCATTGCAGGAAGAACATTGTGATAAAACCACTTCAATTTGAAAGGATATTCTTGGCCAGTTAAGGATATTTGTAGCTCTTGCTTTGCACTTCACTACTCCCAAGTGTGCTTCATGAATTCTGTTGAGCAATTATTTCCTGTATCTGCTGCTGTGAAACAATAAGGTTCTTTTCTTTGAACAGCAATCTATCTACGTAGCTAATCTCCTCTGTAAATGTCTAAAATGGTTTCTGTGACTTTAAACATTAAAGGCTTTTCTTTTGGCACTGTTGTGTTCTTTACATTTCATGGTCCTTTGCTGTTGCTTTTTCAAACACATCTAACAGTCCAGTTTACTTCTTCCTTCAGCATATCTCTGTTTTGTTCTTTAAAGTACACTAGGCTTAGTCTATTTTTTCCTGGTTTATATGTAAATTTTATATCATATTCCTGTCTTAGGTGCATGTTCAGAAGTCTCATTGGAGTCTGGTGGTAATGTCTTTTTAAAACGGTTCTTGAGTGGGTTGTGGTCATTTTCAGTGTCTGTCTCTCTGCTGTAAACAAAATTGGATTGGTAACATTTGTTACATCTACATACTATGACAAGAAGTCATTTCTTTATCTGTGCCTACCTGTGCTGACAATCAGTAAGTGCTCTTGATCCTTATTCATCTGACCTTCTTTCCTGTAGGATGACTGTGCCAATACCTTCTGAAATACCACCTACAGCATCACTTGGTTTTTAACATCATAACAACTTAATTTGGAACAATTGGTGATCAGAGTCACAAACTTTTCATAGCTCTTGATCTGTGCTTTCACCCAACACCATGCCTTGTCTTTCCATAGTAGTTTTCTCAATAGACTAACCCCTGATGTTCTTGAAATGAGTTTCCCTACACCATCAGATCATCCACTATATTGAAAATTCCCTCCAAACCTTCTGTCATCTGTGCAACTGATTTCTGTAATGCCTACAATTCCTCCAATTCAAAAGGTAAATTGAAGAAGACTATATCCCATTGGCTTGGAGCTTTCATCATCCAAAAACCTTGGTGAAAATATAATACTGAAAAGTATTCCACATATAGCATATGAGACAGTTTTTTCACTGAAGGCATTTCAGCGCAACTTGAGGAAGGAAACAATAAGATAAAAGTTATCTTAGCCATTTTGAGTTTGAGTAATCGGTCAGATTGAAAGAAAAGGAATTACTTACTGGGGGGCAATTAAAGTTGGAGTGTCTATGGATATACATGTGAGTGTGAAAGCAGATTTGAAGCCTTCCTTCCATATTTTGGCACATAGAGCAACCTACATGGAGGCACAGAAGGTAATTGGAGGGGGTTGGGTGAGGCATATGTTCAACTTGAAGCAAGAATCCCACAGGTGTATAAAAACGGGAAGATCAGATTTTGTCTTCATTGTCGGTATCTGAATTTTTCTTTATAGGATTGTGCACTTGGGTACTCCTGAGCTGCCGGACCAAGGATAGGAGGAGGTGCATGTTACTGTTTCATCACCCCCTAAAGCATTGAAAAGAAAGATATTGCAGTGCAGTGAGCATGGACTTTAGATTAGTCAGTTATTTTTCTTTAAAGGAGTCTTTAGTTCCCTTAAGTAATCTGGAAAAAGATTATTGTTATGTTTCTTTTTTCTGATTCAGAAAGTCCCTTTAAGCAGCCCTGTATTTACACACTTAAACTGTGATTTTGATTGGCTTGCTAGTGTGATTTTTTTCACTGTCACTCTTTAGACTTTAAGTTTTAAAATATTTGATATTTATTGATATCACCTGTTTTAATAAAGAAAAAAAATGTATCATCTTGTCTAGTTCTTTCTCACTCACCTTGGTTGATCTTCAGTATGACTACTAGATGCCCAATGGTTAGACTGTTGTGAGGTATGTGGTAGATTCAGGACTAATCCTTCTTGCCCTGCAAATATCAATTACTTTTGGAATGTAAGATCCACCTCTCTCAATAGTCTGCCCCTCACCTGATCATCCTTTTTACCACATACAATTCTGTCCTGTACCAAGGAGCCATGTAATCTCCAAATTCACAATATTTTGCTTTATTTTCAAGATCTATAATGCATGAATCTCCTTTTTCCAACTCTCATTGCACGCTGGTCAGTTATTTCATGAGTCGCAGTACTCCTTAAATGTTTTCTTTGCTACATATATTTTATCTTTTTCATCATATTCAGAATTAAATGTGTTGCACACTTCTATCACTTCTTCACTGGCTACATGTAAAAATGTTGTACACTGTATCTGCTGTGTGGTAAAAAAAGCTTTAATTACTGAATCTAACTTTTCTAGGTTTCTGAGACATTTCCTTGCAATTTAAAGAGCTTTAGAGGTTTTAGTGCTGTACTGTAGATGTGCAATGTTTCTTGATTTACTTGCTTCTGATAGCTGACAACATGTTATGCTTTATTTTTTTACACAAAGAAAACTCGACTACAGGTTTGCATCTAGACAATGCTTTATTCATGACCATATCCAATCATTCTCTTACATCATACTATGTAACTCTTACGGATGCCTACTCATCATATAAAGTAAATTCATATATACTACACCTTTTTTCACAATTACTTAAAAAGTTAATAATACTAATAAAATATAAGACAAGCTTTCCTGCCACATCATTGGAGTCTATTACACAAGACAGAGCTCCATCCTAAATTGAATGCCAGTCCATGAGAGAGTACTGCCACACTTGTTGTGGCAGAACTGTGTAGCACTTTTTTGTTTAAAATGCATTACGTTTACAGTGCTTACTTGTGTTTATTTTACTGCAGATGCAAATCAAACCTGTTATGACTGCAGGTGCCTTTAACAACATCGGTGGGCACCCTGTGAATTTTAAGTTAATTTTAAAACTAACAGTTTTAAACAGTTTTCTTTCTTTCTTTCTTTCTTTCTTTCTTTCTTTCTTTCTTTCTTTCTTTCTTTCTTTCTTTCTTTCTTTCTTTCTTTCTTTCTTTCTTTCTTTCTTTCTTTCTTTCTTAAATGTGAATTGTTAACTAGCCAGAATACTTGATTCATGACATAAAATCAGACACTTTTATCAGAGCTGATCACCAACATCTAACCTGAAAAACATCCTTCTAATGGAAATACTCTCAGGAACCATATAATGAAAGAGACCTGCTTTGTCAGTCTTGTACCTTCAGTCACTTAATTTTTGTGATAACTTGTTAAAAGTAAACTATAATTTCATACTGAGAATATTGTCCTCTTCATATAATGATAGGCTGCCCTGGTTATACAGTAATTTAATAATTTTTCATGCATTTTTCATTCATGCATTTGTTTATTTTCCACCACTTATCCAGGACCAGTTTCTCTGAGTGTTTTTTTTCAGAAGCTTTATTTTAACAACATTTAAGTAAAGTATATTCCATATAATAAGTGACTAGTTTGAATGTCATAGGGAGTTAAACAAAGAAAAGAAAGATATTACAATGTAAAAAAGGTTATTCATGCTTATAGTCCTTAGCCTAACGGGATTAAGTGGGTTTGATAACTGAAGGTAAATGAAAATGAATGATGGATAGAATACTATTTGAAATATTCAAAGAAATGATCTGTTTGAAACTTTTATGTTTAAGTCCTGAGTGTTGCCTGAATATGGCAGACTTTAATGGGAGTACTGAACATGACTAAGGGTGGAGTGAGTCTGAATCCTCACTGGACATTTTCCCAGCTTTTTATGCTTTTACAATGGTTAATTTATCTAAAAAAATTTAGAAATGTGATAACAGCATATGAAACATATGCAAATTCACATTTCCTTGTGTTCATAGTTCAAAGTTTTTCTAAATATCATCATCAAAGCTTTGGGAGACTTTGAGTACTTGTCAAGTTCATTTGGGCTACATTTAGCTATGAAGTCATACTCAATGAAGAAGAAAATACATATTATAAATGACAGATTGGTTTTTATATGTTCCATGACAAATATTAGCGTCAAGTGGATTGCATCTGCAATATTTTATAGAGCACTGGCATATCACATGATATCCTGAGGTTGTGAGAGTCTTGTCATTTATGGAAATGACACTGGGCAAAATTCCTGTATAAAACCATTCCATCTTCTTTATTATTGTTTAACTCCCACAGGCATTTACTGTACATCATTCTTTTAGAGAGCAATCCATCATGATTATTTTAAGAGAGAAAAATATTAACAACATAATGGTAAATAGGATGTTCTGTATATATCAAAAGGTATGCACAATTGGAAAGGTTCAGGAACAGTGTATTTTACTGTTACTGGTTTTCTAATCTATTAGAAATTAAAAGAAGTGCATCTTTAGCTTTGATTTTTAATTTATTGCAATTACTATTAGCTTCCTTTCTCTTTATCATTGCCCACTGTACATCTACCTGTTTGCCTTCACACAGGTGGGTCAAATTGGAATTACTGCTTCAAACCCTGAACTGAGTGGTTCTACAGGGTTGCATTGCATTGCATTAAAAGTTACATAGTTAGATCTGGACCACCCTATATTTGTGACAGACGGAGAGGATTGTTTCTGGTCCTGACCCTTAGCCTGTTCTGTCCAATATGGAAAAGCAACACCTAATAAGGGCTAAACATTTAACTAAAACACATATGGTCTACTAGTTTCTGTTTCAAGTATAAGCAATTATCAGAAATAACCTGTTTTCTAACATGTGAAGTCTTCAAAACTAGCTATTAAATTACAAAATAATTACAAATAATAATTCATTAAATGAGGCCATAATACAGTTAAACCTACTTTGTCTGGCTGGGATTGATAGAATAATGAATTATGTGTTATTCTCAACCATTATCTTTTTATATGTCACAAAAAAGAGAATATTAGAATGTTATTACTTCTTTTTTGAGGAGATAATCAATGAGAAAAGAGTATGTTGACTATTTTAAGGTTAAAAAAGTGTGCTGAAATATAGTACATTTTGATGATTTCACATTTAAGTTTAATCACCTAAAAATAAGAACACTACAATAGATGCTAAAGCAAATATGAAAATATATCTTTATGAATTGTTATTTATGGCCTGTTCTTGTCTACATTTTCGAATGTTCTAATGCTCTAATATGAAGATGATCATCCATATCATCCATCTAGAGACTATTCCTGTAATACTGGAGACAAGGAAGGAAATGGTCATGGATGGAGATGCCAGTAAATTGCAGGTTACAGCCATGCACATACCAACAATTATTCATACTAGGCCTGTGCAGAGCCACCAACTCACTTGCCTGCTGACTGTAACTGAAAGCACCCAGAAAAAAAATCCCTGACTCATAATGAGAATGTGCAAATCCTATGCAAACCGTGCTTCATCCAGGATCAAACCCAGGACTCAGGAGTAAATGGTGATAACCCCATGTCTTCAGTTCATACTTATAGACTACACAATGCACCATTTTTTCTTAAAAGAAAAAAGCCTAAACTACTGGATATTGCATATTTTTATATACTTGGCTAATATGTATTCTAGGTTTCTTTCAAGATCAGAACACAAGACAAATGTTTAGATGCAGATTCTTTACAAGTGAAGCACAATGAGGTTAAGTGACCTGCTACCTGCTCAGTGAGTTGAAAGCAGGAATTGAACCAGCAATACTGGGAATAAAGGTCCAGCATCTAAGTCACTACACAGACCAATGCTGATATGTCCAGCCATGACCTGCCTTTGAAATGTCTTTAGCATTGCTGTTGAGAAATTAACATGAGATGTTACCAAAAAAATAGGAGTTTTAATTGTTTTCTGGAAACAAATTAGTCAAGGAAGAATCAGGCTTGAATATTTTGCAAGTTAAAATACATTTAAGTCCCCTTCTAAACCAAGGGTAAAATAAACCATAAATGATTGGGTTAAATGAGAAATTAAATAAAGCTATGTAAGTAGCCAAGTTCGTGAGCAAGGAAGAAATGTTTATGAGTTCAGCTAAAATGTTGATTATGAAATAAGGACTTACAAATGAAAAAAATGTGATAATTACAATACCTATTGTGAATGTAGCTTTATGTTGTCTGGCTGTAAATCCTTTGCTGGTCTTCTTTTGTTTAGTATCAACTTCATTTGTTACACGCTTCAATGCTTTTGCATGTTGAATTGCAACAATCAAAATTTTAGTGTAGAGGGTCAGCATAACCAACATCGGGAAAATAAATGTAAATATGCTTTCTACAGCAAGTAGAATGAGAGCACTTATGAATACACAGAAACCTACACAGAAATTTCCCTCACTTAATAGAAAGGTAAATTCTGCAAATATTATTAAGGTACTGAAACAAATTGAATAAATCCAACTTGCTGCAACAAATATCCAGGCTCTAGCAATTGTCATTTTTGCATAATAGGCTAGTGGATAACAAACAGCATAGTATCGGTCCACAGCAAGAAAAATAAGATGCGTAACAGAAATAGTAGTTAAAGTCGTATAACAAAAAAATTCCGCAAAACAAGTTACAACTCCAATGTCCCAGCAAGTATCAACTGTTAAAATCATTCTAACAGGCATGATAAATATTCCAATAAGAAAATCCACAACTGCCATCGAAAGTGTAAGCACATTGGTTGGTGTGTGCAGCTGCTTGAAATGTGCAATAGAAATGATCACCACCAGGTTTCCAAAAGTTGCTAAAATAATTCCAGTTGTGAAGGCTATATAGAGAGAGATGTTGACTGAATCATATTCTTTAGAGCAGGTTGTGTTTTCAGGATGAGGACATATATAGGGTTCTGCTTCTTTTAATCCCATTGTGGTACAAATTTTTAGAAATTAAAGAATGTATTTATTTATCAGAGTGTCATTCAGTGGCTTCCATCTTACATGGACTGAAGGAGTACTAACACGTAGAATAAAGTCTCCCTGTATATAACCAAGATAATTGTAATCACAAGAGATATATTTTTTCACAGCAATGTTTATACTCTGAGGAAAAAGTGCCTATGAAAAAGAGTCTCATCTTAAATGAGACAGAGCAAACATGCAAAACTGCATTTTGTTTTTGTCTCAACATGTATAACACTTTTCCATAATTGTACATTCAATTCTACTAGAAAAAATATTGCCATTCTTTCTCTACTTCAAAATCCATTCACAGATTGTTACATTTTACGTTCACTGTGCAGAAATATGTTTTTGTCCACAAGATGGTGCAAAGAGATTTGAGAAGAATCATTTCTGCTTTCTCAGTGTTTAACACAAGTATAACAGACTCTTTTGACGATCTTCTGTGTAACAACAATATTTTATTTCCAACTGTATAAATCAGTTACTTACAGCTTCTTGCTTCATGAGTAACTGATAGAATTCTGGTTTATTTTAAAAATACTCTTCCAGATGTTCTGTATCCTGTGCCTGTAGCTGGCTGCTCTCAGAGTTTCAGAATTAAATTAGCAAACTTTTTATTTGTTTGGTCCTTTAGTTCACATCCTTTTTTGTCTTTTTAATGTTTAAGTTGCTTTTATACAGTAATTATGATATACTCTCAGTGGCAATTATTAGGTTATACTGTGTTTTTCCCTGGTTGCAGTTTAGACAAATATTAATTTTTTCAACTCAAACAGCTTTACCACAGCCTTATGTCTCCTAACTACTGATGTAATGTGAGTGCAGAACATTAATCTGATTCAAAATCATTGATCTTAGTCTTAAAGAATAATTGATATGAATTACTTATCTTACTGAATATAAGCATTACTTTCATTTGGAATGTTTAAGGTTATAGACACTTAGAAAGCCACTTAGAAAGCAATCTAACTACTGTATGTCCAGGAGTCCATCCATCCATCCATTTTCTAACCCGCTGAATCCGAACACAGGGTCACGGGGGTCTGCTGGAGCCAATCCCAGCCAACACAGGGCACAAGGCAGGAACCAATCCTGGGCAGGGTGCCAACCCACCGCAGGACACACACAAACACACCCACACACCAAGCACACACTAGGGCCAATTTAGAATCGCCAATCCACCTAACCTGCATGTCTTTGGACTGTGGGAGGAAACCGGAGCGCCCGGAGGAAACCCACGCAGACACGGGGAGAACATGCAAACTCCACGCAGGGAGGACCCGGGAAGCGAACCCAGGTCTCCTAACTGCGAGGCAGCAGCGCTACCACTGTGCCACCGTGCTGCCCAGGAGTCAGTTTTACATATGTAACTTTAAAGGTTAATCGTTAGATAACTAACATGTGCTTTATAATAAAACCTCAGTGGCTGAACAGTTAACAGTCCATATTACATGAATGATATTTAATATATAACCTTGAAGGTGAAGTGCCATTTCCTTAACACATCTTTTAGTCAGAGGCCAGACACCTATCACAATGTGTGTTGCATATACTGTAATTCAAAATTTAACTAATGAAAAATACTCACCAAATACAACTATTCAGATCACAAACATCAAATACTGAGTTTCAGAGTGTGTCTGCAAAAAGAGCTGTATATTTCCAGCATTAATTCTAACAATAATGTAGGAATAAGAAGAGATTTAACTTGGTTAATTAATGCTGCTACTTTGTTTACCTTATCTTTCTCTGTTGTAGGAGGTGGTCTCTGGCCATTATCAAGGTAACTGAAGTACACTCGTTTTTAAGAAATAAAGTAATATAATTTATTGATGCACATAATGATTATAGAAATACAATAAGATCATATATATACAGTATATCGACAAATAGGACACAAGACTGACTAGAAAGACAAACGGAACATATTTTAACTTTGTTAACATGTTTACTGGTTATTTATAGTTCTTCTTATGTTGGTGTGCACTCTTTCTCTTTGCTATGCAATCCTTTGTCTGTGTTGTGCTGTGCTTTAGCTAAGCTTGCTTTTGTCTGTGTTTTCTGGAGCGTTATAGGGAAAAGTCTTATTCTTTGTGACAGAAGAGTTTATATGCTGAGATTCCTTTCTTGAAATAATGGTTACTTCTTAGTCTTGTCAGACTGCTGGCACAGTTACCGGCAGAGCTTGGATTAGTAGAGTGGGCCTCAGCTTTCAAGTCAGCAAAGAGAAGAAATGGTCAGCATTAAGCTTCCCAAATAGAGTGTAGCTAATCAGTTTTTCAATTTCAGAGAGGTTTAGCAGGTGCAAGATCTCAGTTTGGATAGTGAAAGCAGAGCTCGCTTGGGAGTTCTCCAGAAAAGTGTGCTTCAGATATTGGTGAAGCTAGTTTTTGAGTTAATTGTGCATTTCCCAATCATGAAACTCTCCCCTTAGCTTTCTGTTCTTGGACTTCAGCATTCAATCATGATGCTGTTAATTCCCACGCTTCTTGCATCCCAATCACAGTCCAGAGAGAGGCAGGAGAGGTAACAGCCCTGAGTTGAACAATTTCTTTCTACATTTCCTTAACATTGATATTTGATGAATCAGGCAAAACTCCTTGTGTTTTGTGCTTATCTGTGCCAAGGTTGTATACGTGATATGGATTAGGCTGAATAGAGTACATTTCACAAGGTGAACATAATAAAAAGAACAAGAACAAACTTTTGCAGAACAGTTCTCAATTTAGTTTACTAGGCCACCCATTCATCAAATGTGTTTGATGGTCTCCTTCTTCTTCTGGGTATTTTGGTGGGTAGATGGTTTAAAGGAAACTTAAAGATACTCTCTTCCATGCTTTGTTTCTCAGCACTACCCTCACAAGAGGGGTGCCTGTCTTCACAATGGGAACAAGAAGTGGCTTCCAGAGGGTCTGAGTTGGGGTTAATGGTCTCTGAGTCTTGTTATTATCAAGGTCAACATCTCTTTTATTTCCTCCCTAATGATGTAGGATTCCTAAACAGTAAACTGAAATCTTGTTCAGTTGAATGAACAGGTTAGGTGGTGGTATTTCAGTGGGTTTATATGATTCTGCACTTTGAAAGTGCCATTGTCTAGTGGGGTGCCTGATAGGTAAGGTTTCAGTTTGTCATAATGCACTACCATCCGCTTTTTGTTTAGGCCTTTCTGATGACTAAGAACAAAATATGGTCTTTCATAAGATAGAAAGAATGTCAACACTTTATTTTTTACCCTTCGGGTTCCCTTCACCAAATGTCAGATGGTGTCTCCATTCTTGTACTGAATCTTACAGACATTCTTATATTGTTTCTTAGCACACACTACTGACTGTCTGAGGACACCTGTAACAATTTGATGTGTAAGCTCCAGTCTTTTTCCGAGTTGAATCACATATTATGGAAGGGTTTGGTCGTGATCATGGTCTAGGGGCAAGCCAGCAACGATGTCAATAGGTTCTGTTACTTCTCATCCAAGTAGCATTATATTATGCCTAAAATTAGTTGTACTGTGTTTTGTGGCTTGGTAAGTCATTACTGTGTATGGGGTCATGACGTCCCAGTAACAGTGGCAACACTCAGCTCTAGTAGCCAGGATTTTCTGTTGAGTGACATTAAATCACTCTACTTGGCTATCTGATTGGGGTCAGAATGGAGTGGTGTTTGTCTTCTCAATTCCTAATAACTCACACATTCATTGAAACACCTTGGATTCCAACCTGAACAGTTCCCATAAGTGCATGAGGCCACTTTGAAGGTTGTGCTTTAGCTGCACAGTTGGTTCATGTGCGACACTGGAATGCCACATTTTTCTGCATTTCCTGCAAATGCACTATAGGCTCCTCTCCGAAGTGACCCCCAACTAAATCATCGTGCATTTGCTTCAGCACCTCTTCATGAAGTTCATGTGGCAAAACAAACTGGGTATAGAACTTAGTGCCTTCAGTGCAGTAAAAATGTCTCTGGAGGATGCCTTCTCTGATATACAACCTTTTCCACTGATTAGACTATGTTTTCGTGGCTGGAATGTGCTAGAAAACTTCCACACATGGCTCTCTAGAGGGTGTCCTCTTCCTTTATCTTATCCACTTCCACACAGGCAAAGTCAGGATCTACCACTTGTGCAGCATGTAGCTGTTCAGTTGTCCAACCATGAAACAAAACTGGTTTGTTGGCTGCCATGAGGTGAACCTTTTCCACGCCCCTTTGCAACAGTTTCCTATTTTTGTTCTCACCTTGCCCATAATCATCACTTTCTTGCTCCAGAGACTCCGAAGTGATAGGCAGTTCTACCTCCACTTGAAAAATCCACGGGTCTATAGTCCCGGGGTCTTCTTTTCCTTGGCTGTCATCAAATAGTACTGCACAGCTTGGTGAAGGTAATTTCTAACCAAAGGTTCTGGTATCTTACAGGTGCAGGTATTACAACTAGGTCTTTTTAATAAGACATTGGAATTTAAGTTGCGTCCAGGCCGATGAATTATACAGAAATTGTATTTAGCAAGTTTCTCAAGACATCTTGCCAGCTGGCTCTTGGGATCCATTAGTTGTATAAGCCAGCACAGGCTGCTATGATCGGAACGCACTGTGAAGGATCTTCCTAGCACATACTGGTGGAAATAAGAAGTAAGTTCCACAAAAACCAACAGCTCTCTTTTTGTGGTGCAATAATTTTTCTCTGTTGATGACAGTCATCTTCATCCATAGTCTTAACTCCCTTTATTCTCCATTCTGCATTTGGGAAAGGACAGCCCAGTTCCACAAGTGCTGAACTTGGAGTCAAGGATAAGATTGCCATGATCAAAGGGATATCCTAGAACAGGAACGGTAGTAAGTAACCTCTTTAGATTCTCAAATGCCTCCTGACATTCCTCAGTCCAATGAAAATGGGCATCCTTTTTGGTAAGTGCATGTAGGGGATGAGCAATGATGGCAAAGTTCTTTATAAAACGGGGATAATATGAAGCCAAGCCAACACATTGGTGGACCTATGATACAATGGAAGGTTGGGGCCATTCACAAACTTTTAGAATTTCGTGTGGGTCTGCGTTAATGCCCTGCTCTTAAACAATGTACCCAAGGTATGCCACCTGTCGACAGAACAAACAGCACTTAGCAGGTTTCAGCTTTAAATTGTCCTGGTCACCCAAGCATTTCCATAGCATCTTTCCCCAGCACACCAATGTCATCCAACTACATTAGACAGGTCTCCCACTGCAGGCCAACCAGAACATGGTCTATTATTCTCTGAAATGCTGCAGTGGCATTGCACACGCCAAATGGCATGACATTTAATTGAAAGAGCCCTTTCATGCTGCAGCAAGCTGCTGCCTTGCATGCTCTGGGCATCTATTCCACCTTCCAATACTCCTCAGCCAAATCCAAGGTGCTAAGTGATTTGGCTGTGGACAGTGTATCTAGGGTGTCTTGGAAGGAGGGTAATGTGTATGCTAGTTTGACAGTATGCTCATTCAGAGTTCTGTAATCAACACAGAGATGTCTGGTCCATTTTACAGACTATAACTATTGATAAGGCACAACTACTATTGCTATGCTGGGAGAGTTCAGCTTCCAAGCTTTGTTGAACCTGTTGGTCAGCATTGACTAGCATATTCTGTGCCATGCGTTGTGGTCATTGCTTGACCAGGCAGCATCTGAATGTCTTTTGCACAGGGCTGGTACACCCCAAATCAGCCGGTCCTGTTAAAAAGACGTAATTATACTGTTGCAGAAGCTGAGCTAGGCCATGTCCTTCCTCTGCATTTAGCTTAACAGAACTATCTATGTACAGTATCTTTTAAGTGTTTAGGAATGGTGGCGTTGACAGAGCAGTCCAGTTGTGGTGTAACCGAAGACGCACTGTGTTGTATAGCATCCGCTTACCCGAAGAAACCCTGCAATGGCTCCGTTCTTTACTATAATAGCTGCTGTTCCAGGATTATACATCCTAATTGGAATGTGGGTTGACTAGTGGGTCTCAACTTCAACTCTAGCTACCAGTTTGTATTTTCTATGAATACTTTAGTGGTGCTTAACACTACGTTGCCTTTAGTGTAGCCACAAAAATGGGAATTTCCTGGCACAGTTTATTCTCATCCAGGCTCTAGTACAGCAGTGCGTGCTATCCGGACAACTTGGAGCTTAGGTGGTTGTCAGGGGTTAAAATAAGGCACTTGCTCAACAAACAACACAATTTCTCAGCTACCAAAGTCCAAGCTCTTTGTGCTTCTTGTTTTTTGTCATTTCAGTTACAGTAACTTCATATTTGCTCTGTAAATCAGCATTACTTTTAGCTGAAAAGCCAGCATGTACAATTGGAAAGATTTACTCATGGCATTTCAATAAAGACTTGAAAATGCTTGTGTGGATGGAAAAAGTTTGAAATTAAAAGTTTTATTATTATTATTATACTTTATGTGTTTGTGTGGACCAGCCCTGTTTTTGGAGGACTACAGTGGCCTCAGGTTTTATTCCAGCCAATTTCTAATTAATATCTAATTATTGATTCTAAAAGAATATATTTTGCACTGATAAATTATAATAATAATTAAATAAAGTAACTTATGATTAACAGCAAGATGTGTATTCTATTTTTTTTAATTGTTGTGATAAAAATCTGCTGCCATTGTGGCTCAACAGTAAATGTGTCTGAGATCCCTGCATTAGAGGTTGATAGTGCACACCATCTGAGACATCTGATATTTCTAATACGTTTTCATTTCTTCCTCTTTGACTGATTATTATCCAGATTTGTAAACTTATGTATTTATTGTTATTTGGCATCTTTTTAAGGAAAAGAGGCAATTTATGTTTTAGAATCTTAAAAAGTGAGTCAAAATAAAAGTGAATCTTATTTTATTTGTCACATACAATTATACACACAGTACAATATATAATGAAATAATTATTTGCTAAACTCCAAGACATTAAGTAGAATATATAAGTACAATAAACAATAATACATTTATAAATAGCAATAAAAATCATTATGTTAAATGATGGAAATAGTATGCATTATCCATCCATCCATTATCCAACCTGCTGAATCCGAACACAGGGTCACGGAGGTCTGCTGGAGCCAATCCCAGCCAACACGGGGCAGGAACCAATCCCGGGCAGGGTGGTAACCCACTGCAGGACGCACACAAACACTCACCAAGCACACACTAGGGACAATTTAGAATCGCCAATCCACCTAACCTGCATGTCTTTGGACGGAAACCGGAGCACCCGGAGGAAACCCACGCGGACACGGGGAGAACATGCAAACTCCACGCAGGGAGGACCCGGGAAGCGAACCCAGGTCCCCAGGTCTCCCAACTGCGAGGCAGCAGCGCTACCCACCGCGCCACCGTGCCGCCCAGTATGCATTATGTTAAAATTAAATAAACATATATAATATAAATGTAAATAATAAATAAATAAATAAATAATCTCTAAAGCAATAATACACTCATCCTTTGGCGTCCATGCCATTGCCTGGGTGTAATGTTGTCTGGCATCCACAATAGGGCAGAAATGTCTAATGAATAAAGACAATTGCTGGTGTAAGATAGTAAATTGCATGTTGTTGTACATTCATGCGTCATGTTGTCTGGAGTCCAAAACAGGGCTGAAATGTTCGATGAAGAAAGGCAATAAGAAGCAAAAAGAAAGTGGAATTTAAGGGCTAGAATGTTCAATGAATACAGCACAGACCCCTGTGACCCTGTGTTAGGATATAGCGGGTTGGAGAATGACTGACTGACTGACTAACTGACATACAAAAAAAGTGGGATGTAAGACAGAGGTTCACAGTCAAAACAGATGGACTTACCATTGTACCATTAAGCCCGTTTTAATAAATGGGCGTTTCACTCTTCTAGTTAAATATAATAGAATTAACTTTATGTAGCTCTAGGCACTGTCCTTATTTAGGATGCAGAGGGGCAACAGTACCATTTACGATTGCTGGTGTCATTGATAACTTTCTTTGCCCTGGCCCAACATGGATTGGAGGTCTGAGAAACTGAAGAGTGCACCCCCACTGATGATCTCTACTGACCACACCATTCTCTGTAAAGTCTTGTGGTCCTGCTGCATGCTGTTTCCAATCCAGGTGGTAATACATCCTGCCAGAAACCTTTCAGTGGTGTATACAGTATGTAGAAGTTCTTTAGTAATCAGGAAGGCAGTCTAAAATCCCCGAGCCATCTGAGGTGTCTGTGATGCGGACATCAAAGTGTCTGAAGTGGTTCATCATTGGTGTACTGTTAATACTGAGGACAGGTTAGTGACTCTGCTGTCCACAATCAGCTCATTTGTCTTATTGACATTCAGGAGAAGACTTCAGACACCAGCGTGACAGATTCTCAACTTCATCAAGGAAAGCCTTCTCATTATTTATAGAGATCAGGCCCACCACTATGTCATCAGAAAATTTGACAATTATGTTCAAGACATGTGCATCCATGACTGTTGTATAAGTAGAGGGAGTACGCCAGTGGACTCAGAACACAGCACCGTGCAGCACATGTGTTGAGAGTAAGGGATGGTGAAATGTGGCCACCCACTTAAACCACCAGGGATCTGCCTGTTAAAAATTTAAATTTAAAAACCCAGGTGCCCAAGGAAGTGTTCAGACACAGGTCCTTCAGCCTGGTGATAAGTTTAGAGGGGTTAGCTGTGTTAAATGCTAAACTATAGTCTATAAAAAGTATTTGTACATGATTCACATAATTAAAATCAAAGTTAAAAAATATATAGTAGTAGTAATAATTCATTTAGCAGCAGCAATTGGTTGCTAATTAATAAGGTGGCTATAATTAAATCTCTCCAGGAACTGAGTGGGAAACCTTTTCCTTATATTATAAGTTTGTTTTGTTCCCATCCTTCAACACTCTGGTTTATGCCGCACAAATCATTTTAGATTCCTGTGTTTTAGATAAATGTGTACTGAATGCAAATATGTATAATATATCTTGATGTTAATCTGATACGCTAGTATAATATAGATACTATATCCCAATATACTTTTTTTCTTTTTATTCGTGTAAACTTTTGAGGGTTTATGCACTGTATGTTATTCGTGCAGTCATTACAAAAGACGATTACGCCATCGCAGTAAAATGAGCGGCGTGAGGTGACAAAGTCAGATTTGACCCGTAACACACGGCTTAAAAAAGTGAAGCGTAAAAGTTCAGTTGAGCAGTCACTTCCCTTTCAAAACGGACTACGCGGCCACTCGCGCAGGCGCACTTCGACACAGTCAGCTGACCGATTTGTGTACTGGCTTCAACTGGGGAGAAACAGCAAATAACCTGCCGGTAAATCAGGGTAAGGCAACTGGCAAGCGTGGTGGAATTGTTTCAGTGATTTTATTTTTAAAAAGAAAAGAAAACTCGCAAATCTGTGATTTTCGGAAAGGTTTCAGATAGGGCGACTTTTTCATTTGGTCTAACACTGACAACAGGTTGAAAAACCGGTGTATGCTGTCTTTTCATAAAACGATACATGTGTACAGTATGTGTAATTTTTCTGCAAAATAATGAGCAGCATTATGAGTGTATTGTTCACATAGGAAGACCAATACCTTTCAGCGTTTTCAGTCTTTGACGACAGTTTCCAAAAGAAGGGCGAAAAGCTCTGCATTGGCTTACAGTATGCCAAGTATGTTGAACAAGTTCCTCATTCTTTTACTCTCAGGTTTTTGTAGTTTGTTTGCCGTGGCTGCCCGCAGCAGTTAAGAAGTCTTTTGATTTCCCTTATGAGTCATCTTAAGGATTCGGGCGTTAAATAACATAAAAATGAATAATTACTTTTTTTTCGATCTGCTATGAAGGTGCTTTTCAGAGAAGCGTGTATTTGCATAAAGTTAACTCTTCGTGGTGGTGCAGGAAGTAAATTAGTTGCTTGTATACTATAATATTTAACTAGTGCATTTACTCTTTCTTTATACAGTATATGGGTCAGTCACTTTCTCCATTTCAGCAATTAAGAGAGAGAACGCGATTGTTTCATATGTAAAACGTTATAAAGTGTCATAGAGACAGAGCCCAGGCGATGTTTCTTTTTCGCTACAAATGCCAGTTCAGTGTGAAGTTTTTTCGAGTGCTTCTTTATTGCCAGATCAAGAGAAACAAAGTTGGATGATGCCTGTTTAAAAATGAAAACTAAGAAGCTTAAGATTTCATGTGTTGCAGAAGTATAATGGAAGACACGGCACAGTGGCGCAATAGTTAACGCTGCTACCACATGGTTTGAGTTCGAATCTTGGTCTCAGTTGTTATCAGGGTAGACTCTCCATATTCCCTCGATGTCTGTGTGAATTTTTCTTTGACTTCTGTGGTTCACCTCCAATCTCCCAAAAATTATGTAAGGTTATGTAACAAGTCTGAGTTGACTGAGTGTGAACTGATCTTGTGATAAATTTACTTCTTGTCAAAAGTAGTAGTAGTAACATGTACAGAATACTGCAAAGTTCTCATTTGCATGTCTAAGAAAATTGTAACACGTCACCTAACATCACTACTTTGATTAAAATGAATGTTTTAAAATACATAACTTAATGTTAATTACCACAATCACAAATTGCAGTAAGGAGACCAGGGTTCACATTCTGGGTCCTCTCAGTGTGGAGTGTTCTCCCCATGTCTGTGTGGGTTTCCTCAGGGTACTCAAGTTTCTTTCCACAGTCCAAAGACATTCAAGTTAGGTGGATTGGCAAAATTAAATTGGCCTTAGGGTGTGTTTGGGGTGTATGTGTATGTGTTTGCTCTGCGATGGACTGGCACCCTGTCCAGGGTTTGTTCCTGCCTTATGCTAGCTGGGATAAGCTCCAGCATCCCTCTGCAACCCTGTTCAGGACTAAGTGGGTTAGAAAATGACTGACAAATTGGCTTTCTCAGTGCGTTCCTTACTCCAGCTCCCATTACCTTAAACCTGTTAAAAAGACATACTCTTTATGGTTGCCCTAAAGTGACCCTTCTTTTTTAATGTAGTTTAATTGATCTGTCTTATTTCATAACTGTTTGGAATTTATTTTTACATCATGTCTTGTGCCTGATACTGTCAAGTTCAAGCCTACTATAAGAATACATTTGAAGAATGTTATTTTAATATGAAAGGTGAAAATGACTGTAAAACACAAGGCTGCAAGTTCAGTAATTATCATTGAATTTGTGGGGGAACCTTAACATATTATATAACTTGCTGCAAAAAAAAAATATGACAAATACTTCAGAATTTCCGTATTGAGCACCAAACAAAGTCTCCTAATTTTACCAGATTTTAAAATATACTGCAAGAAAGAAGCATAATAAAATTAAAAACAGTGATTAAATGGCAACATTCCCCCCCCCCCCCCCAAGAACTGTAACAAATCATTTGTGAGAGGCAGCACAAACTGCTTTACTGTAGTTAAAAATAATATATTAATTTAACATTACATATTGCAGTGTGGGTGGCATGGTGGCGCAGTCGGTAGCGCTGCTGCCTCACAGTTAGGAGACCCGGGTTCGCTTCCTGGGGCCTCCCTGCATGGATAGATAGATAGATACTTTATTAATCCCAAGGGGAAATTCACATACTCTAGCAGTATAAAGAACAATATTAAATTAAAGAGCGATAACAATGTAGGCATACAGACAGACAGTAACTTTGTATAATTTTAACGTTTACCCCCCCGGGTGGAATTAAAGAGTTGCATAGTGTGTGGGAGGAACGATCTCCTCAGTATGTCAGTGGAGCAGGACATTGACAGCAGTCTGTCGCTGAAGCTCCAGCAGACCCCCATGACCCTGTAATTAGGATATAGTGGGTTGGATAATGGATGGATGGATATTGCAGTGTATTTTTTTTCATCTTATATTGCTGACAAATGTTTTACAGCTCCTTGAAACAGCTTTCCTTATGAAAGGCACTATACAGAATAAGCATCTGCCATGATGGTATTATTATTTGACTGACACCTTTATCCAAGGTGACTTAACAACAGTTTAGATAGAATTGGTTTCATTTCTTTTGTTTTCCCAGTTGGAGCACAGGCAGGTGAAGTGAACTTGCTCATGGTCACACAGTGTCAGTGGCAGGATTTTAGTTAACAACCTCAAGGTTAGAAACCTTAACCACTACGACTGGTGACTTACCCATTAATACTACCCACAAAGTCGGCTTGCCTTCAGTTTTGAATGTGCTAATTAAACTAACAAAATGAATGCTAAAGAAATTAACAATGTGCTATTCAGCTGTACTGTAAATTACAAAACTATGCAAACTGACTTGGATACATACAGTATATAAAGACTCATGTTAATCTCCACACATTGTTTATAATTTTTGTTTCATTTTAATGTAAATTTAGTTTATTTCTTTATAACTCTCATTGACAGTACAATCAGAGTGCTTATACTTCATCTCTTAAGTAATAGTATACCTAGGTTAATTCACTGTGATCATGTCAGATATTCCAGTCAATGCATGAGAAACACTGGTGTAGCACTGCTGTGCTGTTGTTACAGGTTCAGTTATATTTTTTCATGCCAAGTTAATTAGATCATAGACACTTTCTGTACTGCTATATAATTAAATTAACACACAATACCAAAGCATTTCTGTAGTATTTTGTTCCCTCAAGCAATACCATCTGACAACAACATAATACTTCTGATTCAAGTTTTCATACATTGAAATCACACATCACAAGTTTTAATGTGCAGCATGACTTAGTTTCAAACCTAGGAAACTGTCTCATACATCTTTTCTTTGTCAGCTGTTGCTTTAACAAGAGATGGATTTTAAAACACTATGACAGAGACTTAAAAAACATGTGACAGATTTGAGCTAAGTCAAGCCATAAGTAAAAAGATACCTGGAGAGCAAATGTGTTCTAGGAGAGTTAGTGATAATTTTACTTTATTCTCTACTGTCAATTTTTTTTTACAACAGTTTAGACCTGTCACTGTTAATGATTTTGGTAACTGATTAATCTACCAATTTACTTTGACAGTTAATTGATGATTCACAATTGTGTTTTTTGTTAAAAATTAAGTAATACTTAACTGAACAATAACAAACCAGGCTTGGCAGTTTAAGGACTCCAAAATACGCTATTGCCTTTATAAGAATATGAAAACTATTTTACACACACATACTGTATATATGTATACACAATTAATACAGGATTCTTAAGAAATTGTATATTAAATGCTACTAAAGGTGCATATTATGCAATATTCAAAAATACTTCAAAGATAAACAAAAAATTCTAATTTACTTTTAGTAAACTAAAATGCAATAAAAAAATAATAGCTTTCTTCACTGTCTCTGTATAACATTGTTTTGCGTTTATTAATTTTTTGTGCAGTTCACTACTCCTATTAATGAATGTGAACATATGAACATACTCAACCCTTAAACTTGCTCTATTTTTAGGTACAAGGTTTACTGCTGCATAGAAATAGTCTGATGGCTTACAGCTAGCAGGAATGAAAAAGAAACATTTTGCCAGCAAGACAAGAATTCCGAAATAACATTAGATTTCCACTGCAACAGTCAATCTTCTAAGTAAACGTCTATTTACTTAGATCCCTAACAGGCTCTATATATCACAATGAATAGATGATAACAGATTTGTGAAATACCAGTATGTTCATAATTTTAAAAAGACCCTTGCTGCATACAGTAACACTGGCTAAGTTTAGATTTTCTTGATCTTTCAGTGTCCCACTAGGCAGCCTACTTTACGTTAAAGATTTCTGTTTTGTCCACATATTAGGAACCTTTTCATAGCCCAAAGAATCAATTTCATATTCAAATGACTATCTATCTATTATAAAAAGAAATCCTGTCCTGGAAAGCAAAAATCTAGTCTGCGATACATGATCTTCTCGGGAGACATTTTAAAGACCCGCGAGACCAAAGACACGCCCTACTTACAATCTATCAAATAGGACAATAGGCAGCAAAACATTCAGTCTTGTGAAAGATTTGAGCACACACAGATCCAGGGCTCTCAGCGCATATAAAGCGTATAAGGACAGTACATTATAAATTAAATGTCGACATATAAGCGAAGAAGAAAGCAGCGTGGAGAAAAGAGACTCAAATGCGTTGGACAGAAAAAAGAGCAAAAAAGAATAATCGAGGTGCAAATTCAGAAAATAAGGAAAGTAATTATCAGCCCGGAACAAGTGGAATTGAAAAAAAAGCACGTCCAATCTGGCTCAGAATTAAATGACAGTGAGTAAAAGACAAAGTAGAACTTCAAAAAGACGTTTACAAACGTTGGCGCTAAACACATGCAGAGCAGGTTAGAGACTATGAAACCAGGGATATTAGAAAGGCTAAAAAAAAAAGGATGGAGGAGGGATTACTGTATTTCTTATGGGGAAATTCACTTTGATATACGAGTGCTTTGGACTACGAGCACGTTTCCGGAACGAATTATGCTCGCAAACCGAGGTTCCACTGCAGTATATAACATCAGTTACCTGCTGACTTAAAAGAGGTGGGCTAGAATTCTTCCAGTTGAGCAAGATAAGTCTATGTGCCAATAGTGAAGTAAAGGCAATTACAGTTTGTTTGTCCTTCTCCACTTTAAGCCCACCTGGGAGTACACCAAGCACCGCTGTTAATGAATTAAGAGTGATTGTGACACCAAGGCTTTCTGATAGGCATTTAAAGATTTTGATCCAGAATGTTAATTTGCATGCCCAAAAAATTTTTTTTAAAAGTGTTTGTATTGCATTTAATTATGTATTTTTGTTTGTTTATTTTATGCAGAACCTCCTAAACCATTTTTCCACCTACCTAATGCTTCAACATGTCATACCAGAGAGCCACAGAAGAGAATGCTGTCCAGATGTCACAAAAAATAAGTTCAAACATCCACAAGATTACACAGCTTAGTAAGTAAACGTTTTACATATTTTTTTTTGTTAATTAAAAATATGTATATTTTAAATAAATATTTCTTCCGACCTTGTATTCTAAAATGTATTTAAATAATGATGGGGGATTATATAGTATACTTTTTAAAATGATTTTGAATACAAAAGTTTTACTGTGTTCCCTTTCAAAGTAGTTCTGACTCTTGTATGCAAATGTATTTTATTTTTAAATTTTAATTCTTCAACTATCTCTCTTGGCGGCATGGTGACGTAATGGGTAGCGCTGCTGCCTCGCAATTAGGAGACCCGGGTTTGCTTCCCGGGTCCTCCCTGCATGGAGTTTGCATGTTCTCACCGTGTCTGCGTGGGTTTCCTCCGGGTACTCTGGTTTCCTCCTACAGTCCAAAAACATGCAGGTTAGGTGCATTGGCGATCCTAAATCGTCCCTAGTGTGTGCTTGGTGTGTGTGTGCGTGTGTGTGTGTGTGCCCTGTGGTGGGTTGGCACCCTGCCCGGGATTGGTTCCTGCCTTGTGCCCTGTGTTGGCTGGGATTGGCTCCAGCAGACCCCCGTGACCCTGTGTTCGGATTCAGCGGGTTGGAAAATGGATGGATGGATGATATCCATATATTAACCATTCTTGTATCAAATTGATCAAAAACACCTGAACCCTGTTGTTTCTTTATATTTTCTCAGCTATTATCACGATTATGACCTGTGGAAACCTCTTTGTGATTATTTCCGTCACTCATTTCAGACAGCTTCATATACCAACAAACTTCATTGTTCTGTCCCTGGCTGTAGTTGATTTTCTGATTGGTTTGTTTGTAATACCTTTTGAGTTTTCTTCGTCATTTAAATACTGCTGATATTTTTTGTACTTCATCAACTACTCAGTTATTGTGAATGTAGTTTCTGTTTTAAATTTGGTGACAATATCACTAGGTTGCTAATTTGTTGATTGTCATCCAGTTATTTACAGCGCTAAAGTTACAAACAAATTTAAGGGTGGAGTGGTGGCTCTGAGGCTAAGGATCTGTGCTGATATCCAGAAAGTTGCCGGTTCGAATCCTCGTCACTGCCAAAAAAGATCCTACTCTCTGGGACCTTGAGCAAGACCCTTAACCTGCAATTGCTCCAGGGGTGCTGTACAATGGCTGACCCTGCGCCCTGACCCCAAGGGGTATGCGAAAACTAACAAATTCCTAATACAAGAAATTGTATAAGGCAAAATAAAGAACCAAAAACAAATGTGTGTGCACATTTTAATCAACTGGTTTTTAGCACTTTTGTACACATTAACATTTGTTCATTTTAGTGGTGATAGAATAGAAACTGAATTGGTGTGAAGGTGCTTATAGGTTACTCTGCTTATGCTGTGGGGGAGAATTCACCTTGTCACCTTTTCTTTGTCAGTTTCATTTATGATATTTTTATATAGCTGATTCTTTTTAGCGACAGTGAGTCACATAAGAGCCATCAGTATGATAGTTCAGCAATCTGGGAATGCAGAGAGCAAAAATTGAAACTGTCCAAATCATCAGAGAGAAAAGCTGCTAAAGCATTAGGGATTATGGTGACTGCCTTTATTTCTGTGTGTCACCTAGCTTTCTTTTGAATGCATTTGCCTCATATTTATCTCTTCCAGTTGTACTGCTGAATGGCTTACTAGATAAACTTGGTTGGCTTAATCACCTTGTATTCTGGCTACAATCCTATTATTTATGGTTTATTTTATCCCTGGATGCTGCAATCTTTGAAAATGTTAGCAATATATAAAATATTTAGGCCAGCATTCTCGCTTGTTAACTTATTTCCAGAAAAGTACTTTAACAGTAGATGCATATGAGTGTGCACAGTTTGTTTCTCATTCTCGTTTTTTTCATATTTTATGTTTTTTATTTCATTTTTATTATCTTTCTATAATATTTGACTGGAAGAGAGGGAGTAGGCATGTTACTGACAAAATGAACCTTTTCTGGCATTTTTTCTAATCATGGAGCTTTACCTTTAGCCACTGAATCCAAGGAATCCTCAAGTTTGGAGTGGGAATATAACAGCTTCCTCTTCAGAGAGCTTAGGGATGGGCCTAGGTCATCTAAAAACACAAAAACTTTACAGGCAGGGGTGCTGACATTAAATGAAAATTACTCAAAGTAGAATTTTTACATATATTAATTTCACAATGGTACTGGAAATATTTCCTTATTTTGGTTTTGATGGCTAAAAGAGAGGCAAAACAGTCTCACTTCCTGCGTTTAGCACTTCATAGATAATATTGAGTCCAGTTTTTAATTTCAGTCTAATTTGATTGATTAGTATTTTGTGGTTGCAGTCCTCCACAAGGATGCACAGTCTCTAAAGATTAAAGTTATAATGTAAGTTTGGAAATCTCCTACCTTCTGTACCAGCAGAGGTAGCTGGCAAACCCTATCATGTATTGTTCCTCTAGCAGTTATCCTCATGAAGGCAGGGTCTTCTACAGTGTGGGTGTTAATATCAATAGATTTGCAGTAATCATAATTTTGTAAAAGAGAAGTAATACACTTCCAATGAGTACATGGTGCATAAGTAGTCAGTAAGTAAATGAAGCTGCATGGAAGTATTTATGATCATGGGGGCAAGTGACTGGGCTATAAAAATATTGCTGAGCCTAGACTGAGATTGATGGCAGAAAGAGATACAAAATATATTTATTAGCATCATGTAAAAGTTTTTCAGCACTTGATTCCTGAAGGTCAACCTGTCAATTTGGAAGCACAGAGACCATCTTCAGCATCCTGAAAAAACAGGAATACATTTGTCATGAACTGAGGAGGATGTGCCATTGACTACTTGCAGAGACAGAAGACAATCCACTTTGCCAACAATGGTGTTCATTTATCTGAATGTAAAATAGCAGCTTCATGTGTCACTTCATGGATTATTTTGATCTTTGAAAACACTGCCTTTCTAACTTGAGCCATGGCTGAACCTAGTTGGGGGAACAGATGAATTAGCTGGCCTTAAAAAAGAGATTGGGATTTGTTCTGGCCTCCTGAAGAACCGTGTGTTAGTCATCATAATAAGAAACTTCATTATTAAGGTCCTTGGATGAGAAGAAATTCTATTACGAATATATGTTGTATATAATGGAATCTTTCATTTAGTGGGAGTGAAATCATGCATGTTGATAAGTACAGCTGGCAATTCACCATGTTCCTCAATGTCCCAGACTCTTTTGTGATTTTCTTCTACTCTTTTTAACCTCAGTTATATTGTGGCAAAGGCCACTTTACACTGCATGAAAGCTGAGCAACACAGGGTACTCACTTGACACCAAGCTGGTTTACCACAAAATTCTTTATGTACTCTAAAAAGTCAGCTATTTTATTCTTGCCTACATCTTGAGCCAAGATGGCCCCAGAGTGAGAGATCTTCTGGTAGCTATTACTAAATCCTTATATTATTTTGATTGTGTCCGTCTGTGATCAATTTAAACAACTGTTGCCACAACTACTACAGTAATCCCTCCTCAATCGCGGGGGTTCCTTTGAAGAGGAAGATATGTTTGCATTCTTTTAATTGTGAGACGGAACTATCATCTCTGTCTTGTCATGGAGCACAGTTTAAACTTTTGAAAAAGAGACAAATGTTTGTTTGCAGTGTTTGAATAAAGTTCCTGTCTCTCTACAACCTCCTGTGTTTCTGCGCAAATCTGTGACCCAAGCATGACAATATAAAAATAACCATATAAACATATGGTTTCTACTTCGCGGATTTTCTTATTTCGCGGGTGGCTCTGGAACGCAACCCCCGCGATGGAGGAGGGATTACTGTAACTAGCCTGCTCTTGAGTTTTGTAATGGAGCTAATCGGTACAGGGGTCCCAACCTGAAAAAAGTATTACAACTTACGAACAAATGTCCATTTTTCAAGTCAAAAATGTTATTGAATATTGATCTATGTTTTGAAATTGAATGCATCTCTTCAAAAACATAAGGCTTTTATCAAGAACACAACATAGTGTAATCAGTTCAGTTAAGGTTTATTGTTATTTGTACAAAGTACAATGAAACTGTTATGTGTGTTTTTCACAATCATGCTGTCATTCAGCATGAATTTACTCCGTAGGTTATGTAAAATAACAATACAGAATGTATTATGCAAAAAGTAAGCATATTAACCATATGATCTTTGCTTACATCTTTCTGTTGTTACAAGCCATGACAGAGCATAACTGGTGAAGAAGCAGAATTGCAGAAGAACAATTAGGATAATAGGTAGAATATAGTGTGGTGAAGGGGGTGGTTGTCATAACCCTACCCATAATGCTTGCTGCATGAAGACAAGTCAGCAAGAAATGTATCTTTAACTTGAAAAAAATAATACCAAGAATTTGCAAAAAAAGTGTTATTTCCAGTTTACTTTTGTTGTCACAATCATACCTCAAAAATGCAGGAAATACATTTTCTTAAACTGAAACCTTTAGCTACTTCAAAGTGAACGCATTTGGTAAAACTTAAGTAAAGCTTTTTTTCACATGGGGTCCCTGGTACCTTTTAAGTTTGATTATAAAACACGACAGTAGGAGAGTTATTTTTAGTTTATAAAATATTCTTCACTTCACTTCAGAATGCAATTAATGTGGCAAACTAATTTATATTATGATTGACATACATTTGACTTTAGAAATGCAGAGTTTATCATTTACGTGTTTATGCAACTGCAGATATATGTATATAGATTCTCCTGGTTTCTAAAGGTTTATCATATAATTTGTATGTTAAAGTGGCTAACAGTTCAAATGGTTAGTAAATGGAGTTAAGGTATTTAGTTAATGGCAGGTACAAGTGTAGTCAAAATTACGTGTGGAGTGCAATTCTGCCATTATTTTCAAAAGTAGCAAAAGGTTTAAAACAAGTAATCACGTGTCAGAGGCAGGAAACGTCTATGAAGGGACATAATTAAAGATGTAAATTACATTCCAAAAAAGTACAGATGTTCCGAGTTTACCAGTTGCTTTTAATTGAAGACAGGATTCTTAACCAATGAATGAGATGGTCTTTAATTCAAAAAGTACAGTAATCCCTCACTTATCGCGGGAGATAGGTTCCAAGGCCGACCGCGATAACTGAATTTCCGCGAAGTAGGGACACCATATTTATTTAATTATTTAACGTGTATTTGGACGTTTTTAAACCCTCCCTGTATTGTTTACAACCCACCCTTTACTCTATTAATAACAGGGACAACAGCTAAGCAATATGAAATCGGTAGATAAGTTTACACTTACTGTATAGCGAAGTACACGTAGCTATATATGACGTGATGATGGTGATGAATATGCTGCGCAGTAAAAATGATGACGATGAAGGTGATAATCCCCTGAATGCAGTAGCAAGAGCACGTTAATGCTGAATGAGTGAGATGAGACTTCCTGGTTAATGCAGCACTCCGTCGCTGAGCCAATCAGCAGCACACAGGAACTTAACTGCGTGCTCTGATTGGGTAGCTTCTCAGCCATCCGCCAATAGCATCTCTTGTATGAAATCAACTGGGCAAACCAACTGAGGAAGCAAATACCAGAAGTAAAAAGACCCATTGTCCGCAGAAACCCGCGAAGCAGTGAAAAATCTGCGTTATATATTTAGATATGCTTACATATAAAATCCGCGAAGTCGTGAATCTGCGAAAAGTGAACCGCGAAGTAGCGAGGGATTACTGTAATTGCCATGAGGCTTTAATTTCTGTTTGTGATGTGCTCTGATTATTCCAGAAGTAACTAACAATATATTAGAATATATACATTTTATACATTTTGTGCATACGACTGGATAACTGACCTGTTGATTATGCGACACAAGCAACATGAATTTTTTTTTGCTTTTTGCTGTGGATGTTTTTAACGTTGTTACCGTTCTGTGATATTTTCCTTTATCCAGATGACTTTTAGATAGTACTTGCATCTGTCAGACTTGTCATCCAGAAGGTGATTGTGTTTTTGTCTTTCTTACAACATCTTAGACCTATTCAAGTTTCATTTCCCTCATATGAAATTGTATCTCATTCAGAAGAGTCAATCTGGATGTTACTTTTCTTTCCCCCTTCTTTTTCAGTGTCATTGATGTCATTCCATCCATCTCAGCACTTAGAAGCCTTTCATTGTAAATGCATCATAGCTTGCCACCTTATGTTGATGTTTCATGGATTTAAGCACCCGTTTGATTCTCTGGATTTACACAGAGACTTTACAGATTTACACAAGTAGCTTTCTGTAGATCACAGTGAAGCATTAACACATGAATGCAAGAGGCCTGTGGTAGATTGTTCCTGAGAGTGGAAGTGGAAACAGATACCTTTTAGTACTAACAAGTACTAACTTCTTAATTTTTTGAAACTATATAATGATAATAAGAAAATTAGAATAATTGAATTCAGAAGTAATTAGAGCATATGAGTGTCTCCAGGTGTAAAGAACTAGAGAAAGTTCAAGTAGTATTATCTGCAAATAGAATTAAGATTTAACTGTAACCAAAAAGTGCAGGAGAGTTGGAACATTAATACTTAGATTAAGTTTTGCACAATTGAAAACATGAAAAAGCACTTCTGCTAAGCAAAACTTATTGAAATGTATCTTTGAAATCAGATATATAGAAGATTTATAACTTGGTATAATTTATACTTAGGATGGCTAAGAAGATTTCAGCTTCACATTTCATTTAAATTTTTTTTTCCTCCATAAGATCATGAGTATAAATAACAAAACACCCTAAAATCAATAAGTTTTCTTCACTGACCTTGTATTCTTTGACCTCATGCAGAGTGCAGATACTGTATACTATTTAAGTTTTGCAGGGTGTTGGATATTTATATGCTATAAACCATTGTAGTAATATACAGTGTGTTTAATGTCTTTGATAGATAGATAGATAGATAGATAGATAGATAGATAGATAGATAGATAGATAGATAGATAGATAGATACTTTATTAATCATCCCATATCTCAAGTTTGCATTATCAGAATTTTCAACACACAGGTTATTATTTTAACACCGTAAAGTATTAATTATAAGGAACTGTTTTGATCTTTCTATATTACTTCTATTCTATGTTCAGTTTTTTTAATTACTATTAAGGCATAAATATAAGACACGGGTGAAGACAGAATATAAGTGATTTAACTATTTTATTAAAACAGATTTGTTAAGGAAGAGTCAAGCTTCAGTATTTGGCATGTTACAATACATTTAAATCTCTTTTTAAAACAAGGGTTATACAGACCATAAATACATTGTAAATGGATTTAAAACAAAGTTGAACAAAACTATGTACTGTGTTATGTCCAAAATTAAAACAGATATTTCCATAAATATTTGTAAAACAAATGGAATATTAAGAACTGACTATTAAATGAAAAAAATGTGCCAGTTACAGAGTTACAGTACAGTACCTATTGTGATTGTAGCTTTTCATATCCTTTGTTGTTCTTTTGCACTTAATTATGTTGATTTGCCACACTCTTTAATGTTCTTGCATATCGAAAAGCAACAATAAAGATTTTTGAATAGAGAACCAGCATGAGAGAAAATGGGAGAACAAATGCAAATGCTATTTCCATGATGGTAAGTGTAAGGTTAGCCACAAAATATCAGGAACATAATTAATTAAGAGACTAAACCAAACTATAGAAATTCAATTAATTGCTACAAATACGCAGGCTCTTCTGTTGTTATTTTTGAGGAATAATCAGTGGGTTACAAACAGCATAGTATCTGTCGGCAGCAAGAAAAATGAGGTGTGCAATAGAAATGCTTGTTAGAAATGTATAACAAAGTAAAACTGTCCAATTGAGTCTTTCTCCAAAGTCCCAGCATTTATCTGCTGATGAATGGCATGATGAATATTCCAATAAGAAAGTCTACAAAACCCAATGAAAGTGTAAGCACATTTGTCGGGGTGTATAGCTTCTTGAAATGAGTGATGCAAATGATGGTTTCCAAATGGTGCTGAAGATATTCCAGCCATAAAGAGTATGTAAAGAATGACATTAACTGCAACCAGCTCATGTTGTTTTGAGCAGGTTGTGTTTTTTTGAACCAGGATGCACGTATTGCTTTGCTTCTTTTTATTCTAATGAGAAATAAATCAATAGAAGCTGGATTGTTTATTCATTTGTTAAAGTCCCATTATGTGGCAGCAGGTTACTTCTTAATAAATGGGATGACTATAATTACAAGTGACTATTATTTTGCCAGTTAAACTCTGAGGAACTAACATCCCTGAAGGTGAGATCTCATAAACATGAACCCTTATATTATGCTTTTATCAATTTAATTTATTTAAATTTAATTTTGTATAGTGCTATTTACTGCGGTGGGCTGGTGCCCTTCCCGGGGTTTGTTCCTGCCTTGTGCCCTGTGCTGGCTGGGATTGGCTCCAGCAGACCCTCGTGACTCTGTGTTAGGATATAGCAGTTTGGAAGATGACTGACTGACTGACTGACTGATAGCACTATTTATTGAAACTAGGCTAAGGCCATTGTAAGATGTTTATACTGTAAGTAAAATATAAATTTCAAATTTGACAAATAACATTATTTATGCACACAGTAATACATATTATATTAACCACACATAAAACAAAGCAATTTTAAACTGTATAACCTAAAAGGACCTTGCATTTGCATTTATAATGATATTTATATTTGATATTTTATTCTGATTTCACAGTTAACTCCACATGACAATAACTGCCATTTTTTTCTGTGACACAGTATCTTACTACAAAAGATTTAAATTTAAACTAAAGGCACTGTGATAATTTTTTGTCTATAAAAAGGAATGGAGAGCTCTTGGAACAATCCTATGTTGCAAACACAGTATGTTGTTTTTAAGTAGATAAGGTTTTAATTTTTTTATACTTTATCTGATGTACACTGTCCAGTGCCAATGGTAAGCTGCAGGAGTACAGTACAAGGCTTACAGGTAGCTGTAATGATATAATAAACATTTTTTTTGGTCTGTACATTAGTATGCGGCTCCTGTTTTAATTGTTGATTTGTTTTTCTAATTTTATTTACTGTGTGAAATATCTGCTGATGGCACATGCTGTTAGTAGGGGAGTATATAAAGTAATTAATAATAGATTGTTTGCAATACTTGCTTTATTTTTTGTATAGAGCCCTGGGGCCTCATGCATAACACCATGCGTAGAATTCACACTATAACATGATGTAAGCACAAAAGCAGAAATGTGCTTACGCACAAAAAAATCCAGATGCATAAATCTGTGTTCGCCAACGTCCACGTTCTTCCGCTCCATAAATCCCGGTTAGCATGAAAAGTAACGCATGTGCACGTGTCTGCTGTCCCGCCCCAACTCCTCCCAGAATGACGCCTCTTTGAATATGCAAATCAATACAAAAAGCCCTTAAGCTCAGCCTTCTGTGAAAAGACAATTGTAAAAGCATAGGGGAAAACAGAAGAATTTCAGAGAATACCAAGCAGAAGCCAGGAAAAACGTACTATTTGTTGGTTTAAAAAGTGGTATAAACATCAAAAGGAAGTTGATCGAGTGACATACAGTGTTGGAGAAACTTGAAATCTCAAGTTCACAAAGTCGCACAGTGCCCGAAATAAAAACAGTTGTCAGATATCAAAGTCGCCGTGAAAAGGCAAGTCGTAGCCCACTGTCTGAGTGTCATATGAAAGCTTATTAGGGTACAGAGAAAAAAAAATAGGCACACATTGGGAAAAAAAGCATGAAATGTCAAATTTAATCTCGAAATTTCCACTTTAATCACGTAGTTTATTTTGTCATTAAAGTAGAACATCATAAACTTCATCTTATAATCGTTTAATTTACTAGTTTCTCAAATCCCATCGTAACTAAAGTAGCACGTTAAATGCTTTGTTTTGTATGTGATCTTCTATGTATTCTATGTGTGTGAATCACTACGTGCTTCCAGGCTTTCTCTTCCTCCGACAGGACACAGAATCCATTACATTCGTAATATTACAGCTCTCTGAATAATTAAAATACTGAGATGTATATGTGATATGATTTTTATGATGAAAGGAGTTAAAGCATGTATTAAACATAGGAACATGGTGGCGCAGTGATTGTTCCTGCCTCACGCAAGATGCTTGCTTTGCTGTGCGCGACCTTCAATGAAATAATTTATTGCAGCAGTGCTGTCTCATTCAAATGTGCTAACCTCTAATTCCTGTCCTTCCTTTTTTTTCTCCAAATACCCAATTGCCACACAGTCAGCTCTGTAATAGACGTTAAGCCATCTGTAAGCTTAGAATGCCGATTCTTCAAAACTTTTAAGGAACATTGAAACATCTTCGTAGTATGTGTTTAATTTTTCCATCCATCTATCCTTCCAGTGTTGCACCAGCCACAGCAAGTATACAGCGCGAGACAGAAACAATCTGTGAACGGAGCATTAGCTCCTAGCTAGAGCTGCGGCACCGTGTCCTCACTTGTTTAATTATTAACAATATAGATTATGTAAATGAAGTTAAAATTTTATCTGTATAATTTAATAAACATATTTTGCTGCATTTCATCTTAAAAATGATATCGTCATAACATGTAAATGCATGCTTTATAAAGTGGCTCAGGTTGTGCAATATTATAACTGTACACTATAAGTTTACAGTGAGGTAATTGTACTTATAAGCACAAAGTGTTCTACAAGGAGCACTTGATGGACTGATTGAGTGCGTTTAGAGTTCTTGGGATGAAACTATTTCTGAACTGCGAGGTCCATACAGGAAAGGCTCTGAAGCATTTGTCATATGAGAGTAGTTCAAATAGGCAGCATGGCTGAGGCAGCGTGTGCTTGATGATGTATCCCGATAATTCTCTTTCCAATCAGCTGCTGAGCTGTGATTCCCCACTCAGATACAGTGATATAAATACTCTGAGTGGTGCAGTGAAAGTAATATGGAAAAAGGTGATCCGCTGTGGCAACCCCTAACGGGAGCAGCTGAAAGAAGAAATAGAAGGTGCAGTGAGAGTAACAACGCTAAAGCAGTTGTGGTATTTATAATACTATGGCTATTCCCTGGACCATTATATTGTTACAGGTTAATTACAATCAGATGCCTTAAACTAATAAACAATATGCAGTTAGTTTCAGTGTATATGATAAAGCCACGTCAGGGTAACCACACAGGAACAGTAGCACTGCTTTGACGCTGGGTGCCGCCAGTCTGCAAATCCGAGCGCAGAACTTGCGTACGCCAGGGTATGAGCTACCGTGGAAATCTGCGTGGCATTACACCAAGTTTAGGTTTTATACATCGTGATTTGAGCATGGAAACGTTTGCACGTAACATTTTTGTGCGTACGCACTGTTTATACATGAGGCCCCTGGTCTTTACAGTGGAGAGAATGCCTTACCCATATAGATATAAACAAATATTTTTTAATCAGAGTGTTTTAGTAGTAACCCTGGAATGGTACCCTAGTTTAAATTTACATATCACTGTACATTTTTTACAATAAAGAATATCATTAATAATAGATTGTTTGTAATACTTGCTTTAATTTTCATATAGAGCCCTGGTCTATACAGTGGACAGAATGAGTTAGATATAATAAATTATTTATTTAATCAGATTATTTTATCCCTGTAATGGCACCCTAGATTAAATTTACATAACATTATGCACTTTTTTCTGTCAGTCATTTTGACTGTGTTAATGGTGTTTACCTTTGTTATACTGTATGTCACTATCCAGCCTAGTGATTCACCAGGCTGATTTACAAAGTGTAGCGTTAATATTTATAGGATGTTTAAAATTACCATTGTGAGAACAATTATCTAGCTGCCATAAGTAGTGGTGAACCATCTGTCTCAGCTATTTTAAGTCAGATATGAAAGCCTATTATTTTACAGTTTTTCAGCCTGTTTCTGAAGGTGTTTGTATAGCTCTTTTTTCGGTATACATGCTCAAGTGCTTTGATACTTTATAAATATCAAACAAAGTTATATGGATATAATATAAGTGGTTTAATTGTTTTCTGGAAACAAATTTAGTAAGGAAGAATCAGTGTTGAATATTTTAAATGTTATAATAAATTTAAATCCTTTTCTAAACCAAGGGTAAAATAGCCCATAAATGACTGGGTTTAAGGCGAAATTGAACAAAACTAGGTAATCAACTATATCCAAAGCCAAAACAGACATTTTATTGAAAAGTGCTAAAAACTTAAATATATAAAACTGACTAATAAATAAAAAATACGTACCTATGATAATACCTATCGTGATTGTAGCTTTATTTTGGCCTTTCTTCTTCTTCATTTGCATTGTGTTAGCTTCACCTCTTATATTCCTTAAAGATTTTGTATGCTGAATTGCAACAAACAGGATCTTACAATAGAGGACCAGCATGACAGAAAATGGAAGCAAACTAGTAAATAGCATATCTACAGTAAGAAGTATGAGATTTGTCACAAATATGCAGAAACCAACACAAATATTTTTGTCATTATTGAGAAAGGTAAACTCTGCATGAAAACTCAAGGCAGTGTAACAGACTGAAGAAATCCAACAGATTGCAACAAATACCCAAGTTTTTCCAACTGTTATTTTTGTGGAATAGTGTAGTGGGTAACAAACTGCATAGTATCTGTCAACAGAAAGAAAAATAAGATGTGTAAGAGAAATTGTAGTAATTGCTGTGTAACAAAATATAACTGCCATGCATGTATTAACTCCAAAGTCCCAGCATTTATCCATTGATTGAATCAGTATAACTGGCATAATGAATATTCCAATAAGAAAGTCTTGAACAGCCATTGAGAGTGTCAACACATTTGTTGGTGTGTGCAGCTGCTTGAAATGAGTGATGGAAATGATCACCACCAGGTTCCCAAAAGTTGCTAAAAGTATTCCACTTATAAAGACTATATATAGAGTGACGTTGACTGCAAGTAACTCATTATTTTTTGAACAAGTTTTGTTTTCTTGATGAGGACAGTACTTTTGCTCTGCTTCTTTTAAACCCATTTTGATGAAAATCTACAGAAGACAATTATTGATTTTTCCAGTTGCATTCATTCAGTGATTTCTGGCTGACACAGAGAGAAGGAGTTTTGAAACATTGAGCAAACTTGCCACACATTTAAATGGAAGGATTCTAATCATGAGGGATTGTTTTTTTCACATTTAATTTATACTCAGTGGAGCACAAGGGGGCGTGGAACTCTGTTTCATTTAGAATTCATGAACATTTATCTTTATATCTTGTCTTTGGTATTTTCTTGTCTTTTAATATGATGGTTCACCCTTATTGTATGGTTAATCCTTTTTTGTAATAAACCCATTGTTAGTCAGCCACAAGATCTCATGTCAGAACTTTTATACTTTTTATTGTGATATTTTTAATGTTCATAAGATAAACTAGAGAACTATAGGAAGAATGCTTTATTTATAGTACTTTGTACTTTAAAATGTGTTATGCACTCAGGGGAGGTCAACCAGTTACAGTTATGTCACATAAAGTTTGTGTCCTTTATGGAAGTAAGTTCAGCGGTTCAGTACGCAATGTCTATGCCATGCCACAATAGTGCAATGTTGATGTTTGTTTTGACTGAAGATCTACACACCTAGCAGAATAATATTTATACTATATATTAGAAATATATATGGTGCATGCTTGTGATGGCACAATATAAAATAAAGAAATAATGATTGTACACACTAGCTGCTTTTAATATGTGCTTTGGTTTGAATCACACCAACAAATGTAACTTTAAAAAAAGTAAAAGCTTTTTTACAGTAGGTTAATTTACTGCATTAAGCTTAGATGGGACTCTGAATCAACAATCCATTAAACTTGCCCTTCTCTTCCAGTTGGAGTCATTTTCCAATTATTAACCATGTGGCAGTTAACCTTATTATTTTCATGTCCATAGGGATTACAGAGAATATAATTTGCAAACATAAAAAGCTGGTTGACTTTTTTTTTCTTTTTTTTTTTAATTTGGCCATTTTAGTGTAAAACTAAAATGACACAGCTGTTAGGGATTAAAAATGAGTTACAATCCTAATTTGAAACAACGATTGTGTGGATTTTGCATGTGCATGTTGTTATATTTTTTTTCTTGTGCCCAGAAACTATACTTATTACGTTGACTAGAAACTCTAGAAACTGACTTGGTGTAACTGATTTTGAATGTGTGCATGCAAGTAAGAATTTCAGTATGGATCATGAGTGGACCCTATAATAGAGTGCTGTAGAGATAGATTACACTTCTCTACTTCCCTTAAATTAGAATTAAAAATTGTCTGTTAATTTTTTTCAGTAAATTTATAATTGTATAGTTATATATAATAAACATCAACCTTGAACTGGATATCTATCTGTTCTAGGTCACATTCATTCCATCACGTTAGTTTGATATGCAATTTTAAATGCAATAATTGGAGTTGCTGTAGAAATGAACATACTGACCATAGCTTGTCCTATAAACACAAATGAAAAACATATTAATGATTTTCACAGATAAAATAAAGGCAAGTTCTATGGATTCATCACTGAAAGTCAAGTCAAGTTTATTGCCATGTGTACATATTGAGCATAGGAAAGGTGCTATATAAATAAACTGTATTATTATTATTTTATTATTACATGGCGCAATAATACTGTTATTTACAAGTCTTCATAGAACAGTTAGCAATATAATAGTAAAATAAATAAATAAAAAAGGTATACATATACAGTACACTCACACACATATACAGTATACAGCCCGACCCAAAACAAACTGGACACGGCGGCACACGTAAAATAAACAAACTTTATTTTTTCTTCACCTGTGGGCACACGTCTTCCCTGTGTCCCTCAGGCAGTACACAGTCCTAAGCACAAACACCAAGTACACCAAGCAAAACTCTTTTTCTTCCTCCACCACTCCTCCCAGGCAACACCGTCCTCCTCCTCCCGATTCTGGCTACTTGAGTGGTGGTAGCTGGACCCTTTTATAGTCCACCCGGAAGTGCTCCAGGTAGTTGAATTCCAGCTGCACTTTCGGGTGTGGCGAATAACTGCCCATACGGGCTCAGGAGTCCCAGCTGCAGCACCCCCTGACAGTGCCTGCAGGACCCAACAGGGCTGCACCCAACTCCAATTCTCATGGAGCCCTGCAGGAAACCGAAGCACCACTCCAACCCAGGGGGGCGGCCATGTAGCGTCCACGGAGAGGTATTGCACCGTCCATGGCTGCTCCCCCTGAGCATATAACGAAGGGGTGTCCCGGCCGGTCATGGACCCCAGTCGTATGGCACAATATATATATATTGTGAGCAGGGGGGCTGAATGCACCCCTAGAAGACACGGACGCTCTTAAAAAAACTCCCTCTTAAAAACGGCATTAGACTACCTTCACATTGCTCCCTTACTTGCTGGGCTTACTTGCGGCTGCTCAGTTGCGTGATATCTTTCTCGCACGGCGGTACGCATACTTAAAAGCCTGAAAAGCAACTGTCCTTGTTGGCTGATTGCTTTGTTTCTTTCCCCCCCAGACATCCTCTGCTCCTGTTGCAGGTCCCGCTCCCGTTGTATTCCCCTATGATGTTTGCCTATTCTTTTAAACAAGAACTAACTGCATACTGAGCTCGTTTTACGTCTGAAAGAGTCATGTTTGTTTGAAGTGTTTGAATAAAGCTCCTGTCTCTACAGTCACCTGTGTTTCTGTGCAATTCTGTGACCCAAGCGTGACAAGATATATATATATATATATATATATATATATATATATATATGTATACACATCAGAATGAAGCTCCTCAGGCACACCAAACCTGTTAAAGAAACCCCCAGTGAGTGTGTTTGCTAGTGGTGGCTTCCCAGGTGGAGCATAGGCCTCTGGTAACTTTGTGAAATAGTTCAATGCAGCAAGGAAAACATACCAGTTTTTCTAAACAGAACATGGGAAAGGCCCCAAGATGTCCAGCAACTGTCTCCATGAGAGTCACAACTTCATAATGCAATTAAAAAGGCAGTAGAGTGATATAATGGGTTTTTCCTGGCATTACTGGTATCATGCCTACAGTGATCCTCCACATTCTCTGCTGCAATGACCCCAGTATAAAGCCTTGCACAGCTGCTTATCGGTTTTGGTAACTCCAAAGTGAACAGACCTGCATTCTATGCAACACTTCCTCTCTGAGTGCTTGAGGTACCACAAATTGCCATCTTCATTCTCCAGTTGCTGGACCCAAACATTGCAACTTTTGATCGATCAATAACCTACCCCCTAGATCGTAAGCCCTTCATGGCAGTGGATTGGGGGAAACCTTTTCCCAAGTGAGGCACTTACCTTCTTTAAGCCAGCCAGCCAGCCAGAAAGCATTCGCATCTTAGGGTCATCCTGTGCTTTTTGTGATAGTACCACTGCTTGACATTGTGCTGTAGTAGTATCTACTATCTCACATTTTCTCTTCACTCCTGGCACTCACAGCAAGCATATCTATCTTCTGCACAAGATCTGCAGGACATAGCATTTGCTGCTCTCTCTTGAACTCGAACACTTGTTTTTTTCTTTTTGCTTAAGGCACAGCTGTAGTATGCCACCACCCTGTCAGTCTCAGGGTGGTGTCGAGAAAGCACATCCACTGTTCCCACATAACTATCATCCATGTCTAACAAGATTGGTAAATGGGTATCTTGCAGTATCAGAATAGATGCTTTGCAACAGGCTGTTTTTAAACTAACAAAGATTGTCTGCTGAGTGACACTTAAATGAAAGGACAATATCCTTTTTAACACATGATGCAGTGGGGCTGCAGTTATGGTGAAACCAAATAGAAAATAGTGGTAATAAAATGCTAGGCCCAGGAATTGTCTCTCCTGCTACTAATTCATTTTCTTAGGATATCCCTGCATTGCAGCCACTTTCTAGACATAAGTCGTAATTCCCTGGCTTCTTACCTCATTGCCTAGAAATAGTACCTCTTGCCTGAACAAGTGGTGCTTCTTGGTGTGAAGCTTAAGGTTTGCATTCCAAAGCATATGTAACACTTATGCTAATATCTGCAGTGCTTTTGACAAGTTGCTTCTATGTACCAGTAAGTACCTGCCAGCACCTTTTCCATAAGGTGTTCTAAAGAGGCTGGTGCATTACACAAGCCAAAAGGCGTGGCCTTGAACTACCACAACCCTCTTCTTATATTGAATGCAGTCTTTGGCCGTGCCAGTGTCTACCTACCAGTATTCATTCTTGTAGTTCAGGAACGAGAGCCAAATGGAACCAGCAGTGAGGTCTAATTACTCATCGGTACATGGCAAGTGGGTATGAATCCTTTGGGGTAACCATATTAAGCCTTCTGTAATCTACATATAAACACCAATCATTATTTTTTGGCATAAGGACAACTGGAGAAACCTAAGGACATTCATATTTCCAGCTTCCTGCATCACATGCAGTATCTTGTGAGCTTCTTCCTACCTAGTCAGTTTGATGCAGTGGGGGTGCTGGTGAATAGGGTGTGCCCATCTCATCTCAATAGGATGCTGAACCGGGTTGATGCACCGAATATCCTCTGTTAAGCTGGCAAAACAGATTTGAAATTCCTAAAACAGTGCCCATATCTAGTTTTGCTAGGTAAGGGTTACCCTTGATTTACTAGCTTAAAAAAATCTCCCCCCAATAAACCTCAAATCTTTGGGCTCTGTTACACAATGGTCAAGACAGTAGTTGGGGATAATTAAATTGCTCAGGCACCAGCAGCATCTTGGGTAGTGTGTTACCCGAGAATTGGAAGTGTTGGTCATTTTGCAAAACTCAGATTGTTTATTTACAGGTCAAGGCAGGCAATCACCATTTAAAGACAGTCAATACCCAAAATACACGTGTCCTTAATATTAGCCATCCATACATTTAAAGACTGTCTCTGCCCTGCCATTCTTTTGTTTACTCAAGTTTGCAACAGTGTGGGTGTTGTTTCACCAATGGCCACAGTCAGCTGCATTCTGGTCACGGTCTACTGCATCCACTCTCTCAGTAAATTTGAACAAACTAGGGCCTCACAGTTGCACTCATAAACCCACAGATGGATTTGACAATAAAGGGGCCTGTTCTAAGTCAAATATAATGAGCCTCCCAAGTTCTGCCTGCATTATAGCATCCTTATTTCAACACTTGTCCACTATTTGCATGCATGATCATTGCAACTGATCTATTGGCCAGTTTGTATCAATTTTGGCTCCAGCTACTGTATCTGACTGTTGAATGCATCCCACTCTATGTATTCAAATAGTTCTCAGTTGTAACTATCAGGTTGCCTATGAATGGCTTACACACTTGACAGTCATGTTCATTGCTAAGGCAAATAGAATCACTGATTTGTTTAAACTGATTCTGAGTGGACTTTCTTGTTAAAGTTATTGTTCTAATCTGTAGTAATCTGTATGATTTTAGACTGCATCTCCATGATGTTTGCTTTGTGTGAGCTGGAACAATTTGTGTGGTATTGGTATTAGTGAGATCCAGCTGCTGGCCAATTTAGCCTTATGGTCTCTTGCATTTCTGATTACCTGAGCAACCACACTAGCGTACTTCTGATACTTCTAGGATACTACAGTTCTGAAATGATTTATTAGTAGAGATGTGCTTCATAAGGAAAATCACCAAGTGGGTAGACACAATACCAAAGAGAAAGATCTTTCCTTAATCAATTAAAAATGATATGATCCAAAACTGATTGATCAGACTGAAATCATCTTCCTTGGAACTGAAATATTGTTGATGTTTCTTTATAGATATATCCTGTAGATAGACAGACAGATCCAGATGACTCTTAGAATCTCCAAAGGGCTTTGGGGAGTACCATTTAATCCAGAAGGTCATTGTGTTTTTGTTCTTCTTAAAATATCTTAGGCCTATTTCAGTTTTAATTCCTTTATATCAAATTGTATCTGGCTTAAAAGAATCATACAGGATGTAACAGTGCCTTAGCTCATTTTCTCTCAATTTCTTTAGGTGTGCTTTATATGGTCACCTATATTCCCTTTTGAATATGTAACTCTTACTGTGGTAAGCCAGTATGGATAAGAAATGACTTTTTGTTACCTTCGTGTTCAGTATCTTTGATGCTATGCTGTCCACCTCAGCACTTAGATGCCTTTATCTCAAAATACTCTGTACCTTGCTGTGTTATGTTAAAGTTTCAGGATTTTAAGCACCTGCTTGATTTTATGGATTTTCACTTGCCTTTGGTTCATGGAGTACAATGTTCCCCTCCCTCAAAACATTTCATCTTTGCTTTATGGATTTTTAGACCTATTGCATTCTTACTGACTTTGCTATTTTGAACACTAGAGGGCACTGTTGATCCCCAAACCCAACAGACAGACACTGAGGACACAAGTTAAAAGCACCTAGTGCGTGTTTATTTTTGTCAGGCTCTTTACAACGCTTTCCTGCACTGCAGCCACAAGTAAACAGGAAATGCAGCCCATTCTTTCTTTCTCTCTGTTTCTTTTTTTTTCTCCTCCACACCTCCCAGCAAGCTTTGTGCACCTTCCACCTGACTGGCTCACCGACTGGGTTTAAGGTGGTCCTTTTTATATCGGCCAACCCAGAAGTACTTCTGTGCTTCCGCTCATGTGGCCTGCTAGTACTTCCGTGTTAAGGAAAAACCTTGTCTCCCATGGTTCTTACCTGTGGAAATCGGGGCCACCCCTGCACTCAAGGGAAGCTGCCATCTAGTGTCTTGGGGGATGCAGTGCCTTAAAGAAGCTGCCTTTCCCCAACGTTCCACATCCTGGGAGTCCCGGCCGGGTTGGGCTACTGGCCGTCCCTTACACTATAAACACATTTTTTACTCACTGCCTCTCCGTTGCCTTCATCTGTAAATTGTATGTCCAACCACATGGGGGGCTTACTTTTATCTTCTTGGACATTCCAAGTGGTGTATTGTAAGACTCAGTCTGTACTAATTTGGAGATTAGGCTGCTAATCTTTCTTTTCATGTTGTGAGCCTTCTAACCTGTCCTAATTTCCTGATACTGTATATGTTGGCTTCCTGAATAGATAAAATAACTTACAATAAAAACATAATCATTAGCATTGCTCTTTATTTAAGTATTACATCAGTATCCAACAGCACTACTGCTGTGTTTACAATACAGAAACAGAGAAAAACATAAGCACATGAAAATTAGTTGGCACAGGAAGATTACCTTGTATATAACACAAACGTCATATCCATATCATTGTTGTACATTGTAGTTCAGGACTGTCTCATCTTGTCACAGTCAGAAATGCATAACAAACTTAATTACATAAACAAAATTTTAACAGTGGTAACTTTGGCAAAAAACAAGACAAAGAAAATACAACCTAACATGTTACAATCCACAAAATATCAAATTATCTACAATTTATCTAATTGATTTTCAAATATGGTAATGGTAATTATATGCAGTACATCATAGACATGCATTTCCTTTTCTACATTTGGCTCACACAAATTTTCCTTCTAGCATATTTGCATTTTCCCTTCAAATTGTGTCCTGTAATGTTTCAGTTTGAATTGCAGAGAGGACAGCGGCAATGCACTTAGGATATGTTAGATGTAGTGCATAATAGTATGCCATAAGGTACATGATACCTTCCTGCAACATTTCTTGAGGGAAAGTTGTCAAATGGTCACTTCCAATAGCTAGCATGAAGTTATCTTGGTCCACAATAAGGGCAGCGCTAGTCAGTGGTCAGTCTTTGCTGTAGAAAGGCATCAGGATTCTCGGAGGTCTTCAAGACAAACGAAAACCAACAAAGAAAATAGGCTGAATTTATTTTATCCTCTGTAGTCCTATACAGATTTATTATACATTTACTTATTTATAATACTGAATTAATGTGGTAATTTTAACAGAAGCAGTTATACACAGCTTGTAATTGAAATAGCAAAGAAATCACTAAAAATTGAAGATTGTTATATTCTGTTGAGCCCTTTTAATCAAACCATTTAATGTATAATGTCGTTCCTGTAGCTAACATTAAAAACAACCCTGAAAATTGCTGCCAGTCACAGATGGATAGAATTGAAGCAACTGTCTTTATTTTTCCTTTAAACAATTTAAAAATGCAAAGTTTTACCTTAAGGCCATGAACTAATGCCTCATGTTTTGTTTCCCAGCTTTTTTGGGGGTAGAGAAAGTGAAGGAAACATGGATTGCAGAGCTCTAAACATGGCGATGGCATTTTTCACTAATGAAAAAAAAAATCTTATTAAATATCTTTCGCATTATGTTCTAATAATTCGAACATTCTCCTTTTAATGAAAACTACAACATACAGCAAGCTTTAAATTAAGAATGATTTATAACAAAAATGATATGATGTCTGGTATTATTTTTACCTACTAATATGCTAGAACATGAACGAACAATTGAAATGAACCTTACATAGATCATATTTAAAGTTTTAAGTATTCTTTAAAATATTCCTTAATTAATTATACCTAATAAAGGATAGTGTCAGTCAGTTTATTATTCTGTTGTGTCTTAAAAAAATGCTAGACAAAACTATTTACAATGATAATAAATGGCTTTTTAAAAACATAATTAAAGGGAAAAAATTATTTCAGAATAAACACAGTACAACTTTCTAATACAATGAAGAAAAGGGAACCTGGAATTCACAAATCAATAGTTACTGGCAAAGACAGCAGTAATAATATTTTGCATGAAAATTTCTCAAAGTTTGGCTTACTATAATATAGACTTGGTCTTTATGGAAAAAATGGCATAAAAAAGTACAACCCATTGAGCATCAACTGCAAAATATCATAACTTTAAACAACTTCAATTTGACTTTTATTTAGGCCTATCATGCTGCAACACTGAGTAAAGTGCATAACTAACTATAAAATGAGTTTGAATAAAATATGCATGACAAATGTTACCATCATCGTGCATATGTGGAGGCTTCAGGATCTTCTTCATTACTCCATACAGCTGTGCTTTTCCATAAAAACTGGTCCATCTGCTCTTAACTTCTGTGATGTACTCTTAGTTGGAATAATCTTAACTACAACGCATTTGATCCATTACCTATAAAATAAGCACACTCTAAGTCAGCACATATTTTGTTTTAAGAAACCATTTTCAAAAATATTTCAGTCAAATGTCTGTTTTATGCACTTACATGATCCAGTTCTTTAAAGCATGGGTAAGCCTCCCATAGAATCTATAAATGACCTCTGTGCATTAAATTCATGATCAAGGAGCTATGTAACTACAAATTTATTTGGCTTTGGTTTCTTGTAAAGGTCCTGTAGTGTTTTGTAGTGCCTGGCTTGTATTTAGTGGCTGTCAACTATTGTGTTAACAGCTGCAAAAACATATAAATGAATAATCCAATCAGCTGTGTTTTCTAAACAGTCTGAACTAAGATGGGATATGACCATCTCTATTGTGCACTTACCAGATGGTTCACATTCTTTCTCTGCTGTAACTTCTTGGGTACGACTAAAAGGTGACACAATAACAAACGTCGCTGAAGCAATAGAATTCCCCGTAGATGCAGTGGAATTGGCCTCGCCTGAATTCTCGACTTCAGCAGCATCAGGCTTGTCAGTGGTGATGCTGAGACATCTCTTTATTTATTTGAGGCATACAGTCCTGTCGCTTCTGAGGTGTGCAGATATTCTGTAGCCTTTTCAGGAGTTGTTTAAACACAGGTTCCTGTAATGAGATTACACTCTTTTAAAAAGTATGCAAGTGAATACAAGGTCTGACTGCTCAGTCTAAAACCCCTATAAAACTAGTTACTGTACTTACACTCACCCATGAATTTTGATCTTCAGCTGCACATAGCTTTGGATAATACTTGACTATACGTTTTGCCATTGAAGAAACCTGATGTTTGGAGGTATATTTGTCTTCCTTTGTTGTTGTCCTCAGTATGGGCACGATGTTGGTCACTGTATTTCTAATTAATCTACAGCACAGATCCTTTGAAAGATTACAATGCTCCTCTTTCCCCATTTGCTGCAGTGTTTTCTGACCTGCTCCAACTCACTGTCACTATGAAGTATGTATTCAGGGCTTGGTAGTTGAATGATTTTAGAGGGGCTGGCTTCTCTTCAAAGTTTTCTGGAACATCCTTGCTCACTGGATTGATGGGTAGGTGAAAAGCTGGCATTTTTTAGAGTATTGCATTCAGAAGAGGAGGGAGATGTGCAGCTGTCTTGTAAGTTATCTTGCTGCACAGAAAACTGCAGCTCCTGTTAAAAAAAAAAATACAGGAAAAGGACATTGAAAATAGTCACCAGTTATCAATAAACTGTTTATGAATTATGAAATTTGATGAAGCCTGTCATAAATGGAAATATTTACTTTTATTTAACGTAAATGAAATTAGTAATCAAAAACAGCATTGCTCAAATATGTGACCACTTATATTTTCATTGTTAAAATTTTTAGGTAACTAAAAACAAGATAGTAGTCATCATCTTTACTTCCTGATAAAACACAGAAACGATAGGCGTTCAGATATCTATTGATATGGAGTATTTTCACAATATGTTGTATTGAACTAAATAAGTGCTACATGAGAACTGTGAAATTCTTACTTCTGTGTGCTAATTAACATGTAACACACCATCATTCTCTGGCGCCATGATAAAGTTTATCAAAACATTTGTAAATTAATATAGACTTTGTATAAATGACAAACATACCTAAATATGTGTTTACACAAAGATTCATATGGTGAGGTGAACATGTTGGGGAAACAGCCTTGATGGATGCATGAGCGGTCCTGTGCTCAGGTGACATTTCAAACTGCTTTTATTGAATTATGGAAAATTTTAATTGAGAAGGACCAAGCCCAAGTTTCTACTCTTCAAATTTCCACATCTATAAATATATATTTATGTTGTCATCACTTTCATATCATAAACGTCCTCCTTTTCCCTATTATCATTTACTGTATATTTCTCCCCTGCTTGATCTCAAATATCATCAGGACATGGACACTTTTGACATAAAAGTTGCTACAGGAGCCTTTAATCTCAACAAAAAGAACACCGCAAAAGTGATAATAACTACATTGATTGCTCAACAATATTTCTTAAAAAAAAATAAGTAAATAAATAATGCTGACCTCTTGATGTACTGCTGGCCATTAGGTTTTCTTTGAAGGAAATGTTCAGATCTTCACATGAAAGAGTCCCATGAAGATCTTCTGTAACATTTGCAACTTGAAAGCAACAGAGAAGACCAGAAATTTATTCATATTTGGACGTCATCTGCACAATTACCGGCAGTCATTTCCAACTCAGGTTTTAGGCTTTAAGTGCTAAATTTCCAAATTTTTTATAAGTTTAAGAGTTTCTTGAAAGATGGTACAAGTTCAAATCATGATACCTTTTTATAAATGTTTTACATTTTGTTTCCTTTCTGAACAAGTATATTATACTGAGGTTTTAGGCAAGTAGAGATATCCTACAGAGGTGTATTTACCATGTTGCCTGATCAAGGACACGATACATGCGACTTACTAACTTAATTTGCGAGTGTATAAAATTAGCAGGGCGTTAACATTTCACTCAGACTGGGGCCTTCACCTGTGCCATTAATGAGCACTGTCTCACTCAGGGCTGACTCTAGAATATATATATATATATATATATATATATATAATGACACGCTCATGTATGGTATTGATAACGAAGTTAAGGGGGATAGGTGCTCCCATTGCAGTTTCAAGTGCAGTAATCTTTTTATATTCGAGCAATGAACTTACAATTGTTGATACCTCAAAATTGATAATAATTTTAAAATACTGGCCTCTAAATTTTTATGTTTTTCTTTAAAGGGATCTCAAATAGAAGCGACTTGGGTTGTGTTCGCTTTTACTACCGGTAATAACATGAGGCGCGTGCAACGCAGTTAGAACTTGGCACATTTTTAAAAGATACATTTCAATTTATTTAAGCAAGCAGAAGTCTGTATCAGAACGTCTTTAACAACTTTTTAAATAAATCACTGTAACAAATAAATCAACGACATTCAACTAACATTTATTTCATAATAACTCTCTGTATATATGAAATCTAACAATCATGGCGCTCGATAGAAAGAGTCCGGTGTTGCTGTGCAGCCTCAAACCACTCATTAATGCCTAAATGGCAAGAGAAGCGCTAAATGTACCTGTAATGGGTGTAATGGGCTATAAACCAGTGTTTTAAAGAAAAGGCAGAATTTCTGGAAAATTCTGCTACAGGTTATTGCTGATGGCTATCTACAGGACACAAATATTTACCTGTCTTGCTAAAGAGTCACCTGTTTTGAATAGTCAGACTGCTTTGATTTAGTATCTTATCTACACACAATGTGTAGATACAGAACTGTCTGCTTCCTTGGAAAATTAACGAGTTCTGGGGACATTGGTTTCTAATCAAGTACTCAAAGTAAATGTGTTTACACTATTTGTTATACAGAGTAAATTGGTTTGCACCATTGTTTTCACTGATTACCATGTTCATCTATGCAGAAATTGAAGCATATATATATTTCTGGGAAAAGGAGAATAAAGGTAGAAGAGAACAGAGAAGTATGGTCTGAGACTTGGGACTGCTGTCTGTTTCTTTTATGTTTTACACCATATTGCTGTGGCTACACCCTGTAGCAACAGTGGCTTGTACCTGGCCCAGGTTCTCCTAGGCCTGAGGTCGGTAACATACCAATATGTTCGAATGCAAGAACTGCGTGCAGTGTAAGTTTTAATTCAGGCCAGTGTTTGCTGGATAAATTGCAAAGGTGAAAACCGGAAATGAAAAAATAAATATTTATAACCAAAACACCTGCATTTATTTTTAAAATTGTACGTAATGGTTACACGAAACTAGCTTGCCCCACTACTTTTGTTTTGTGTCGTAATGATTATAGGTATCAACGTGGACAGGTGAATTCTTGTGGATTCATAAAAACAGAATGCACTACAGCAACAGTAAATGTCAATTAGAAACTTACCTTTTAATATTTCCAGTGTGACTTCAAGTGAATCCATTGGTTTATATGCGTAAATATGTTACTTATCAGCTGCGAAGAGCAAAGCAGTATTTTAGCTAACTATGTAACGTTGTTAATAAGCTTACGGTGTACGGTGAGAATGTTTCAAAATGTAACATCTGATGCGCGGGAAAGCTAAGGACGCTTCACAGGGAACACGTTTACGCATGCTCAAAGAAAGGTATGTTCCATTAAATGACAAAGAAGGGGTCAAAAAGAGCACTGGATATTATATTTGGAGAAAAAAAATAACCGTATTTGTAAAAAAAAAAAAAAAACAAACAAAAACAATGCAATTATACTGTTAGCTTTTCATATACTCATCAATGTCATTGACGTAAATAATTTTTTTTCCTAAAATAATGGAACGATCCTGTATATTACATCACATAACAACTACATTCGCTTAGCACTCGTGCTTTTTGTTGTTTAAACACCAAAGATGATTTGGCGTTGTTTTATTTGCTGCTCGGTTGTGGCTTTGAGTTTAAAACGACTTTTGAACCATATCAACACTACACATTATATTGTTTGGAGTTTCAAGTTCATGATGCTGTGTCTTTGATAGAGATGTTTTGTCATTTGAAATTAAAATCCCTAACCTGGATAAATCCACCCGTTTTGTTGAGGCTATAAATCTGGTTAATTTTAATTCCAGTGAGACTATATGACTGAAAACTAAATGTATATTCTTGTGAAGTACTACCATGGGGATATCATTGAACTATATAAAACTTTTAAAGATTCCTAAATTATTGAACTTTTTTTTTATGTTAAATTCCAGCAACACTGTTTGGATTAAGCCATTTATTTGACACAGTGAAAATACTCTTCAATCAAACCACCAGACACATTTTTTATACAAGGGTCATTTATTTTAAAATGTGGAAACCATTTTGATTTGAAGAAAAATATTACCATTTGAATATAATAAAGTATTACACTTTGCAGGGAATCCAGCTGTTAAATCATACTAGTTACAGAGAAAGGCCACTGAATTAGGCAAGTGTTAATCTGAAATGTCGTAGTTGTTAACAAAAACAAGGTTGTATTCTAAAACCTTTCTGGAATAAAAAGAGTTTAATTTAAGTCTCGGGGTTGTGTCTTACTCATTTCTTAAAACAAGACAAACCTATAAAGTTTTGGTTCTTGAAATAAGAATACATGTCCTGCTATGCTCATCGCTGTAGTTGATAAGAGGCTTTTCTCTCACAGTTGTGCTTTTTTTAAGTTGAAATTGCGTTGGAATTACACTTTTATATCTAAGTCAGATATCTTAAAACCAGTTATCTTGAATTGAGCAAAATAATCTAGCAAGTATCATTGCAACATGACATATTTAATCTCTTGGGGCAAAATATTAGATATATTACCTTAAAATAAGAAATTTTTACTTGTTAAGAAAAAATGTTTTGCAGTATACCCGTAGATATTGCTGATATTTACATTTAAGATGGCTAAGAAGATTTTAGCCTAACATTTTAAAATTTGTTTTCTCTTTATAAGATGTGTCTCAAACTAACTCATCACTGTGTGATTAGTAACTTCTTTTTTCTGACTCTGTGACCATGTGTTGTTTAACCACATGTATAGTGGCTACTTTTCCATTTCTACATGCTGTCAATCCTTTTAGTAATATGGGTTTAATGTCTTTGTCACCCCATATCTCAAGTTTTCATTAACAGAGTTTGCAACACAGTATTAACAATTCAACAGTGTAATATACATAGGACTAGGAAGCAATCTTGATCTCTTCACATCACATTTATTTTGTTCGGCTTTTGTCATTACCATCAAAACATAAACATCACACACAAATGAGGAAAGAAAACAAGTGATTTAAGTATTTTATGAAAACAGATTTGTTAAGGAAGAGTCAGGTTTGAATATTCTGCATGTTATAATACATTTAAATCCTTTCCTGAACCAAGGGTAATACAGACCATAAATAAGTGGATTTAAGGCAAAATTGAACAAAACTAAGTATTCAATTACATCCAAAATAAAAACAGATATGTTCATGAATGTTGCTAAAAAGTGGAATATAAAAAACTGACTAATAAATGAAAAAAATGTTCCAGTTACAATACCTATTGTGATTGTAGCTTTATTCTGCCTCTCTGTATATCCCTTGTTGTCCGATTGCATTGCATTACCTTGATTTGCCACATTCCTTAATGTTCTTGCATGACGAACAGCAACAATAAAGATTTTACAATAGAGAACCAGCATAAGAGAAAATGGGAGCACAAATGCAAATACCATATCCACAATGGTAAGTATGAGATTAATAACAAATAAACAGAAATCTGAACAAGAATTTTCCATGTTATATAGATAAGCGTTTGAAACATAATTCATTATGGCACTAAAACAAACTGAAGAAATCCAACTGATTAATACAAATACCCAGGCTTTTTCTGTTGTTATTGTTGAGGAATAAAGCAGTGGGTTACAAACAGCGTAGTATCTGTCAACAGCAAGAAAAATCAGATGTGCGATAGAAGTGCTAGTTAGAATTGTATAACAAAGTAACACTGTCCAGTTGAAAGCATCTCCAAAGTCCCAGCATTTATCCATTGTTTGAATCAGATTAACAGGCATGATGAATATTCCAATTATAAAGTCCACAAAAGCCATTGAAAGTGTGAGCACATTTGTTGGTGTGTGCAGCTGCTTGAAATGAGTGATGCAAATGATCACCACCAGGTTTCCAAATGTTGCTAAAGATATTCCAGCCATAAAGGCAATGTAAATAATTACATTAACTGCAACCGTCTCATATTGTTTTGAGTAGGTTGTGTTTTTTGAAACAGCACACATGTATTGCTTTGCTTCTTGTTATTGTATTGTGAAGCAAATCACCAGAAGCTAGACTGCTTGTTCATTTGCTAAATGCCCTTTATGTAGCAGCAGGCTCCCTCTATATAAATTGAATGATTGTAATTATGAGTGACTATTTTTTTTTTGCCTGTTATACTCTGAGGAACTAACATCCCAGAGACTGAAACTCACCTCAGTTTAGCTTTCATGAACATGAACCTTATATTGGGCTTTTGACAACTTAATTTAATTTAATATATTTTTGCATTGCACTAGTAACTGAGAACATGCTAAGAGCATTGAAAGATGTTTACAAGAAAAAAATAAATAAAAATTTTTTAATTGCATTAGCTGCGGTGGGTTGGCACCCTGCCCAGGATTGGTTCCCTGCCTTGTGCCCTGTGTTGGCTGGGATTGGCTCCAGCAGACCCCCGTGACCCTGTGTTCGGATTCAGCAGGTTGGAAAATGGATGGATGGAAATTGCATTAGTTATGCACACAATAGTACAGATTAGCTTAATCACATAGTAAAACAAAGCAATTTCAAACCAATTAACATAATAGGACCTTGCTTTTGCATTTATAACAACCTGATACTTCATCCTGATTTCACAGCTAATCCCACATGGCAATAGCTACAATTTTTGTCTGTGCGACAAGGTCTTGTGACAGAAGATTTAAATTTAAACTAAAGGCACTGCAATAATTTTCTGTGCGTAAAAAGGATCAGAGAGTTCTGGGAGCTATCCTGTATTGCAAACATGGCATGTTGCTTTTAAATAAGACAGTTAAGGTTTTATTTACCATTGAATTACAATTAAAGGCAGAGACATTAGAATTATCTGCCTGTCATAAGCAGAGGTGCTCAGTGTTTGTTAGCTGTTTGAATATAGACATGAAGGCCTATTATTTTACACTAATTAGACCTGTTGCTGAAGTGGTTTGTTTATCTTTTTTTTCAAGCATGCATGCTAAAGTGCTTAAACTCACACACATGGTTTGTGTTCCACAAAGTGGTTCAAAACATCATGGAGGATGGATAGTTGAATTCTTCATAACAATTGGTGGCAGGAAGGTATTATTCCTTAAAACATGTTTCCCTGCTGTATATTATGTAGAACAGTAAAACAAGGAATTATGAAGGTTAGTGAGAACTCCAAATATTTTGTATGCCTGTGTATCAGTTCTCAATGCGGAGGAGCAGCGACTCTACTCCGAGTCTCTCCCGGATAACTGAACTCCTTACCCTATCTCTAAGGGAAAGTCCAGCCACCCTGTGGAGAAAACTCATTTCGGCCGCTTGTATCCATGATCTTGCTCTTTCGGTCACTACCCAAAGCTCGTGGCCATAGGTGAGAGTAGGAACGTAGATCGACTGGTAAATCGACAGCCTTGCCTTTTGGCTCAGCTCTCTCTTCACCACGACGGACCGTTGCAGAGCCTGCATTACAGCGGCTGCTGCACCAATCCCTCTCCATTCTTCCCTTACTTGTGAACAAGACCCCGAGATACTTGAACTCTTCCACTTGAGGCAGTAATGTGTTCCCAACCCGGAGAGAGCATTCCACCCCCATTTCCGGCTGAGAACCATAGCCTCGGATTTAGAGGTGCTGACTCTCATCCCTGCCGCTTCACACGCTCCAGTAAGAGTTGGAGGTCACTGTCCGATGAAGCCAACAGAACCACGTCATCTGCAAATAGCAGAGGCGAGATTCTGAGGTCACCGAACCATCCCCCCTCCGCTCCTTGGCTGCGCCTAGAAATTCTGTCCATAAAACTTATGAACAAAATCGGTGACTAAGGGCAGCCTTGGCGGAGTCCAACCTCAACAGGAAACGTGTCCGACTTAATCCTGGCAATGCGGACCAAGCTCCTGCTCCTCCTGTACAGGGACTGAATGGCTCGTAACAACAAGCCTTGTACCCCTTACTCTCAGAGCACACCCCAGAGGATGCTTCGAGGGACATGGTCGAATGCCTTCTCCAAATCCACAAAACACATGTGGACTGGTTGGGCAAACTCCCATGCCCCCCCCAGGATCCTGGCCAGGATGTAGAGCTGGTCCAGTGTTCCACGGCCGGGATGGAATCTGCATTGTTCCTTTTGAATCCGAGATTCGACCATCGACCGAACTCTCTCCTCCAGCACCCCTGAATAGACCTTATCGGGGAGGCTGAGGAGTGTGATCCCCCTATAGTTGGAGCACATCCTCCAGTCACCCTTCTTAAAAAGGGGGACCACCACCCCGGTTTTCCAATCCAGAGGCACTGCCCCCGATGTCTATGTGATGTTGCAGAGACATGTCAACCAGTACAGCCCCTCAACATCCCCTCGTCCACCCCAGGGGCCTCGTCATCTCTGAGCTTTTTAACTACCTTGGCGAACTCGGCCCCTGATATGGATGGCCCCCCCTGAAGTCCTCCAGCTCTGCTTCCTCTAAGGAAGACATGCTGGTGGGATTGAGAAGATCCTCAAAGTATTCCTTCCACTAGTCAATAATTTCTGTAGTTGAAGTCAGCAGGGCCCCATCTCCACTGTACACAGTGTTGGTGTAGCACCGAATTCCCCTCCTGAGGCGCCTGACGGTTTGCCAGAACCTTCTCGGTGCCAACCTAAAGTCGTTTTCCATGGCTTCCCCAAACTCCTCCCATGCCCGAGTTTTTGTCTCAGCAACAGCCGATGCCGCCACACACTTGGCCCACCAGTACCCCTCAGCTGCGTCTGGAGTCCCACTGGTCAACCAGACCCGGTTAGGACTCTTTCTTCAACTTGACGACCTCATAAACCTTAGGTGTCCACCACCGGGTTTGTAGATTGCCGCCACGAGAGGCACCGACAACCTTGCAGCCAAAGCTCCGTTCTGCTGCTTTGACAATGGAGGCTCGGAACATGGCCCATTCAGACTCAATGTCCTTTGCCTCCCTCGGAATAAGGTTGAAGTTCTGCCGGAGGTGGCAGTTAAAGATCTTTGTGACCGGTTCCTCCGCCAGATGTTCCCAGCAGACCCTCATTATATGTTTGTGTCTGCCTGATCTGTCCGGCAGCCTCTCCTGCCATCTGATCCAACTTACCACCAGGTGGTGATCATTTGACAGCTCAGTCCCTTCTTCACCCGAGTGTCCAAGACATAAGGTCACAGATCCGATGACACGATTAATAATAATAATAATACAAAATGTTGATCATTGAGCTGCGACCTCGGGTATCCTGGCGCCAAGTGCACTTATGGACACCCTTATGCTCGAACATGGTGTTCATTATGGACAATCCATGGCCAGCACAGAAGTCCAACAACTGAACACCACTCAAGTTTAGATCAGGGAGGCCGTTCCTCCCAATCACACCTTTCCAGGTTTCACTGTCGTTGCCGACGTGAGCGTTGAAGTCTCCCAGCAGAACAATAGAGTCCCCAGGAGCTGCACCTTGCAGTGCTTCTTCCAGGAACTCCAAGAAGGCCGGGTACTCCGAACTGTCATTCGGCGTATAAGCGCAAACAACAGTCAGAGTCCTTCCCCCAACTTGAAGGCGCAGGGAAGCAACCCTCTTGTCCAAGGGAAGAACCCCAACGTACGGGCCTCGAGCCGGGGGACCATAAGCAAGCCCACCCCTGCCCACCGCCTTTCACCCACAGCAACTCCAGAGTGGAACAAAGTCCAGCCTCTTTCATGAGGAATGGTTCCAGAGCCCAGACCATGCGTAGAGGTAATCCCGACTATATCTAGCCGGTACCTCTCAACCTCACGCACCAGTTCGGGCTCTTTCTCCGCCAGAGTGGTAACATTCCATGTCCCAAGAGTCAGTTTCGGCAACCGAGGGTTGGAATGCCAGAGTTCCCGCCTTAGGCCACCACCCATATTGCATTGCACCCGACCCCTATGGCCTCTCTTGCAAGTGGTGGGCCCACAAGAGAGCGGAACCACTTTGCTCCTTCAGGCTGAGCCCGGCTGGGCTCCGTGGTCGAAGGTCCAGCCACCAGGCGCTCGCCAGCAAGCCCCTCCCCCGAGCCTGGCTCCATGGTGGGGCCCCGGGTACCCTTGCCTGGGCAAGGGAAACACCGATCCTTGGTTTAAAACCATATGGGGTCTCAGGATCGAGTTAGTCTGGATCTTCACCTCAGTCCTGTTTGCCTTGGGAAGCCCTACCAGGAGCATGTAGCTCCTGACAGCATAGCTCCGAGGATCACTAGACCATGCAAGTCTTTCTGCCACGGCAAGGCCTCGATCCAAGAAGGGTCTTTATAATATATGATGATAATATATGATGATGAATACCTGTTTCAGTCTACTATGAAATTTTGTAGGATGTGTGATTGCTGTACAGTGGTAGCTTGAGATACGAGTGCCCCAACATACACATTTTTTGAGATACGAGCTGTCACTAGGTCGATATTTTGCCTTGAGTTACGAGCCAAAATTCGAAATATGAGCCATCAAAGAGCTTGTCGCTGCACATTCCGAGGAACTGACAATGGAGGAGTTTACGGAACTACAGATTAAGCAACATATGGAGGTTCTGCAGGAGATTGGTATTGTAGAAGACCCAGAGGTGGAGGAGGTTATCTCTTCAAGTGAGATAAAGGAAGTGTTGGCAATGTAGGAAAAAGTTTAAGACTTTATTGAAAAGAAACACCCTGAAAAAGTTGCAACTGGTCGTGCAGCGACGCTATTTAATGACACTTTCCTAACTCATTTCAGAAACATGCTAAAGGGGAGGAAGAAACAAGCTCCTTGGACAGGTTTCTACATGAAAGTGACGAAAGCGTGGCATAAAGAAAAAAACTACTGAAGAAGAAAATTAAGTTAAGCAAAAGTGAAGTGAAAGAAAAAAACATTACAATACGCTAATCGGCTCTGCCAACATTTGTTTATTTCTTTAGATTCTCTTTTATATATTAGGTTTTATTTTGTTTTAGAACTCATTTCTAGTCCTCCATGTGTCTTCATTAAGATTTCTACTGACACTGTAGTCAGTGAATATTCTAAATCACAGATTCCAGTTATCACATCAGAGGACTGCTGAGGAGACTTTTAAACATTAAAAGGATGTAATTAATTTATTTATGAATGAAACTAGCAAATCTTTCTTCTTTCTTCCCTCTACATTGATATCATCAGAGATGTATAAATAGCACAAAGTAACTTGGAGTGATATTGAACGATCCAGAAAGCAATAAAAAGAGATAGAAAGAATATATGCAAAATTTATACAAAAAAGGCAATGTGAATAATACTGGGAAAACTGAACTGGAAACTGACGCCTAAGAAGAACCAAAAGATGAAATCATAGCAGCAATTAAAGCTTTACCGAACAACAAGACATCTGGAATTGACGGTATTCCAATAGAATTATTCAAAGACTCAGAAGGGGTTATCATAGCCCTCACTCAACTGTGCCAACTGATTTGAAAGGGAAAAACGTGACTGGAAAAGATCACTGTTCATACCTATACCGAAGAAAGGCAATGCCAAGGATGGTAACAGCTAAAAAATGATGGCATTAATTTCACATACCAGTAAAATATTGCTGAAAATAATAACAACAAAGGCTACCATCATATGTTCAGCAAGACAAACTTGAAGTTCAGGGTGGTTTCAGAAAAGGTTTTGGAACAAGAGACATTATTGCCACTGTTAGATGGATAGTGGTGGCTCTGAGGCTAGGGATTTGCAACAGAAATTGGAAGGCTACAAGTTCAAATCCCGTAAATGCCAGAAGTGACTCTATTCCGTTGGGCCTTTGAGCAAGACCCTTAACCTGCAATTACTTTGTCCTGGGTATGACATTAATCTGCATCTAGCCCTTCAAGTAAGTCTTCCAACATACAGGCAAAACTTGGGAGGTGGTGGCATGATTGGCACTCTAGCCACTGTAAAAAATCTCACAGTGGTCCAGTGTGGTGCTGAGTTGTCACCTGCTGCACTCGGGTCCCAATCCATGTGGTTTATTGTGTGGCAGTGCATGTTCTCATCTCTCTCTAGATAGATATTATAGGACAGCAAAGAATATCAAAAGCCTGTAAATTTTTGCTTCATCAACTATTGCAAAGCTTTGGATTGTGTGAATCACAAAAAATTATTGAAAATTCTAGCGCAAATGGGAATACCAAATCATATAACTCTACTGATAAAGAGCCTCTACGAAAACCAAGAAGCTGCAATGAGAATTGAATTTAGCAACACTAATTGGTTTCCTGTAAAACGTGGTGTCAGGCAAGGATGCATCTTGTCACTTTACTTGCTCAGCCTTTACGGTGAAGCCATCTTCAGAAAAGCAAATTTGGAAGAAGAGAGTGTCGGTTTCAAAGTTGGCATATGAAAAATGGCATTAGAAATACTTGCATTTATCACTGTGTACCATGGTTGTAAGTGGCCATTAAAACAAATTTGCTGTGTACCTGTGCATGATGCATATGAACTGTTTTTTTTTTCTTGTGCTTAGAATGTCACAAAATTTTCTCTAAAAATTTACTTGATGAGCTGTGAACCCTTCTCTTTTTTGTGTTAGATTTGGCTACTTAACAATATTTAAGGAACAGGCAATCTTAGAAGAGTTAGGTAGCACCAAGCAAGTGAATCTGATTTAAACATGAGCCTATATTTTTAGTCTTTGTTTCTTCTTGTGTAACTGAAGAGATAATCTGCAGTTTTTACTTATGTTTTTTAAGAGGAATATGTTATGAGAAAACACAGGTTTAAGGCAATGTTGTCCTTAGTCAACAAAAGTATGTTGAAGTGAATTAATTGATATCTTCAAAGATTATTGTATTAGTGAATCTTATCACAACAAGTAAGGATTTTTTTCTTTCTTTCAGCGTATTGCTTTTTGGAGACATAACCTGAGGCATCAGTTCCCAACTCCACATTAGAACTGCTGGGGTTCCTGCTTTATAGAGCAGTCATAGTTGCAGATCGTTGTATAAAGTCAAAAGGCAGTGGACTCTACTTCTATATTAATAAAAAATGGTGTAGTGATATTTCTATATTATCAAAGCACTGCTCTGGCAATCTGGAACCATTTGCTATTAACTAAGTCATTCTATTCACCTAGAGAATTTCCTTCAATAAGTCTCTTTGGAGTTTATATCCCATCCGAGGCGAACATAAATGAAGCACAGCAGCATTTGACAGACTACATCAATAGTTTGGAGAAGTCATGTGAACTCCTCAATTATATTGATAATATTATTGTTATTATCATTAATTTATATAGCACCATTCCCATGCTCAAGGCGCTTCACAGAGTCTCATAAAGAAACATCAGGTATATGTAACATTGGATACAGATGTTTCCTGAACAGAGCATTAAAACAGATAGATACAGGATATACAAAGGCATTAAATCGAATAAAAGACAATGAACCAGAGTAAAATACCAGATTCAGTAATAAAAGAAAGCCTAGCAAATAATTTAATATAACACACACAAGTAATACTGAGCATCTGGACAGAGAGGAAGACTAAAAGAGGAGGCAGAATGTCAGGTTAAGTTAAAAGCCTTCCTGAACAGATGAGTTTTAAGTTGTTTTTTAAAAGAATGAATGAAGTCAGCTAAGCTAATTAATTTAGGGAGGTCATTCCAAAGTTTTGGTGCTATACAGCTAAAAGTCGTGTCGCCCACAGAGTGTAGGTTAGTATGGGGCACAAGATTGCCAGAATCAGAGCACCTTAGTGGGCGAACAGGAGCATAGTGATGGAGAAGGTCACTGATGTAGTCCGGTGCAAGTCCATTTAAAACTTTGTAGGTAAATAATAGAATTTTATATTCTCTTCTGTAAGACAGAAGGAGCAAGTGGAGGCGAAGCAGGATGGGTGTTATGTGATCGCTGTTGCTGGTTCGTGTTAGGACTCTTGCAGCAGAGTTTTGAACCAGCTGGACCTGTGATATAAGATTAGAAGTGCTGCCTGCCAGTAGATAGTTAAAATAATCTATGCAGGATGTGATAAAAGCATGGACAAGTTTCTCAGCATTCAAAAAGGAGAGGAATGAGCGAACACGGGATATGTTACGGAGTAGAAAGTAGGAAAGTTTCTTAATGTGGCTTATGTGGGTGGAATAGGAAAAGAAACAATCAAAAATGATGCCAAGATTCCTGGCATCAGAAGAAGGCCTGATGAGATCATTGTCAATGAAAAGGAGCTCATTTTCTTAAAGTGCATTTTAGTGCCAACTTGCAGGAGTTCAGTTTTGCTGCAGTTTAATTTTAAAGAGTTATGCTCCATCCAGGTTTTAATTTCCCTCACGCAAGTTGTGAGCTGAGAAAGTTCTGATGAAGTTTCACTTTTAACATTGAAATAGGGTTGAGTGTCATCTGCATACTAATGATAAACCAGTTCATAGCTATGAATGATATGGCCAAGAGGAAGCATATAGATACAGAAGAGCAAAGAGTCAAAGACAGCCCTGAGGAACCCCTTGTGTGACAGGCACTGAGCTGGATCTGCTGTTGCTAAGACTAACAAACTCTTGCCTGTCGGTCAGATAGTACTTAAACCACTGTAGGGCAGTGCCAGAGATACCCAGCATGTTCTCCATTCTGGACAGTAGAATATCATGTCTGACAGTGTCAAATGCTGCAGTAAGATCTAACAAAATTAATATGCTGGTTTGTCCAGAGTTTGCTGCCATAAGCAAATCATTAGTTACCCGAAGCAGAGCGGTTTCACAGCTGTGCTGTGCCCTAAAACCATACTGAAAGGGTTCCATCAATTTATTAGGGGTTAAGTAATTGATGAATTTATTATTGTTGTAACAGTTGGGATTATGGCATGAAGGCAGGATTTAAGAAGTGCGGTGGGAATGACGTCCAATACACAAGTAGTGGGACTCATCTTATAAAGCAGGCCATTAGCAAATGCAGATGTGACTGATGAAAATTTAGATAAAGAGCTGGATGGAGTGGAAAGACAAGGAAAGATATAAATGGATGGTGGATTTATTTTATTTGAATTATTTAGATCTTTAATTTTATTGTAGAAAAAGTGGAGGAATTTTTCACAGACTTCTATAGAGGAGATGGGCAACTTTAATAATGCAAACCTAACCATAGAGCTTCCCAGTTACAAACAACTTGTTAAATGCATCACCAGGGACGGGAAGACTTTGGATCACTGCTACTGCACTATAATGGACACATTCCAGGCTTGACCTTGTGTGCCGCTGGGTAATTCTGACCATGTTATGCTGCAAATTGTTTGAACTAGACAAACTGGGATGTTTTTAAACTGACTGACACTGTTAGATCTTACATCAGCTTCTGTGAAGGGGTTTGTTTTTCCAACAAAACTATTGTTATTTAGAACAATGGAAAGTTGTGTTTTACCAAAGAACTAAGGAATATATGACAGTTAAAAGAAAAAGCCCATTAAACTGATAATAAGAACACCTACTGTATAAACAGGCCAGGAATAGGCAAAACAATGCAATCAAAAATGCTAAATGCTAATGCTAAATGCTAAATGGAAACACAAAAGTAAACTGGAGCTTCAGTGTTCAGCGAACAAATAGTTCCTCAGTATGGAGAAACCTTTAGTCTGTTGCAAATTGCAAAAAGACATCTCCCAGTGTACCATTAGTAGATAAAATAAATTGTAATTTAAAAGAATAATAAAAGGTTATGTGTTCAATTATTTTTGTATTTTTTTTACAAGTGGGAAATTGTTGTTCAAAAATTTTACATTTTACATTTTGAGGGGCAATGTACAAAAAACTTAGTCTTGGATAAGATGCCAGTCTCTATCATAAAGCAAATTCATGTGCACGATGATTAATTTGATTAACAGTATTTTCAATGAATACTACACTATGTACACTTTGATCACAAAATGCTGATTTTTCTTAATATTTGTAGGATGTTTAAAATTACAGTATAAGTCAGAAACATTTGAGTTATCCACCTGCCATAAATAGAGATTCTCCATTTACCTCAACTATTTTACATCAAACATGAAAGCCAATTATTTTATTATAACATACAAGGTGAGAAACAAAAATAACCGGTTTGGTAAAAAAAATATATATATTTATTGATGAAGTACAGCATTCTAAACATTGTCACCTCTATATACTCCCCCTACCGATCTCTACACCGCTCCATACGTATCTTCCATTGATTGAAACAGTGCTGGAAGTCTTCTTGCTTGAGGCACTTTAACAGGCTTGTCGTTTATGTCTTCACTTCATCCACTGAAGAAAAATGTGTTCCCTTCAGGTCACTTTTGATTTTCGGGAGCAAGTAAAAATCACAGGGAGCTAAATCGGGCAAATAAGGAGGATGATCGAGGACAGGAATGTTTTTGTCAGTCAAAAACTGCTTTACAGTAAAAGCATTATGCGTGGGAGCATTGTCTTAGTGAGGCAACCCTCCCCCCAACCTGGGCGTTGAACGTCTTGCACATTTTCTTGTCTTTCCTTGAAACGTTTGTGCCACTCAAAAACTTGTGTGCGAGACAAAACTGTTATCACCGTACGCTGTTTTTATCATTTCATAAGTTTCTGTGGCCGTTTTGATCAAATTTGATGAAATTTAATGTTTGATTTTTTTCACCTGACATTATAGCGGCAACTCGTGTAGTGATTGTTGTGCAAATACTGACTGGGCTATTCACAGGATATACCTAGCTGGTTGGTGGTTTCAGAGGGCGTGTAGGAGGGGATATAGTTCTATGACTCACATTGGGCCAACCTCCAGACAGTTTGCCAGGAATACCCCAATCCCAGTCTGGTTATTTTTATGTCTTACCTTGTAGATGTGAGCAAAACTGGAGCACCACAAGGAACGGTCCCCTCTCCTTTTCTCTTCACTCTGTACACCTAAGACTATAAATGGATTGGTCTTGGAACACAGAGGAACTATATAAGAAAGAACACAGCAGGGTCTTATTTCCTTAGGCGACTGCATTTTTTCAATGTGGGTAGTGACATCCTTCACATCTTCTACAACTCTGCAGTGGCCAGTGAAATTCTCTACGATGTGATGTGCTAGTCTGGTAACATCACTTCAAGAGAGGCCCACTGAATCAACAAGCAAATCAAAAAGGCTAGTTCAGTTATGGGTTGCACTCTGGACCTTCTGGAGGTAGTAGCAAAGGAGCAAATGAATACCAAGCACCATTATGAACAATGCTGCACATCCTCTCTCTGAAACACTGACACTAACTACTTTCAGACAACAATTTCTTCAGCACAAGTTTCTCATGAAACGCTACTTGGGCTCCTTTATACCCACAGCAATATGTCTGCTTAATGCCTTCCTGTGGCTATGACTGTGACTGTCAATTCAGAAGTTTTCTTTCTTTCTAGTCATTCTGGTGTGTGTTCAGACCATAGTGTTTGTGTGTGCGTGTGTGTGTGTATGTATTTATTTCAAAAGCTTCTGTAAAAAGCCAAATTTCTCCTCTGGGGACAAATAAATTATATCTATCTAAATGACATACTGTACTAGCAAAAAAGGTAGATTCACCTGACTGTTAGCCTGCTCCACCATTCATTATAGTGGAAATGTGTAATGATTGTTGTGCAAATACTGACTCAGCTATTCACAGGATATACCTAGCCGGTCGGTGATTTGAGAGGGCGTGTAGGTAGGGATATAGTTCTATGATTCATGTCTGACCGACCTCCAGATGGTTTTCCAGGAAAGCCCCAAGCCCATTCCAGTTATTTTTGTGTCTCACCTTGTACACTTCTTAGACCTGTTGCCAATCTTTGTTGGCTCTTTTTCAGCATACATGCTTAAATGCCAAACACACAATCACAAGGGTAGAGCCCCAAGGGGGTGATAGGTAATGTTTATTTATAGGGCAATCTTCAAGTTTTTGCTTTATACCCCACAAGTGTGCCAAACAATCATGGAGCGTTGCATTCCTCATTCCAATAAGTTGCAACAAAGTATTTTAGAACAAATGTTTATCTGTTGCACACAATGTAGGCCCATAAAGCTAATCAAAGTTGTCTAACCCTTTTACCATGAATTAGGACTCAGGAGCATTGGTATACCTGGGACTATCAGCTGTCAGCTTCCTCCTGTCCTTAGATCAAGCACCATATATAGTGAAGTTCAGTACTTGCAGTTTTTTTTTCATAGAAAAAACAGACTGAACAATGAAATTTATAGTAATGACAAATTTATGTCCATTTCATTTATCAGGTCTTCTATAAGAAACTAAAGGTAATTCTTGTGGAGATCATCTCTTTATAATGTATGATGATGTTGGATGGGGTGTTTGATCACTCTGTTAATCAGTTATCAGGTTTGCCTTCAGCAATGCCAGTGTTTAATTAAAAAATCAATAGAACACACACTAAAGGCAGCCAAGGTAAAAATGGGTTAAGCAAAAGCTCTCTATTTCAATTCACAGCTGGGACACCAGAAATATGAAGAGATCTGTATGATTTATGAAGAGGTTCACAATTCCACAAAACTCTACATTAATACTTTAACTTTCTCTGTTTTGGTTCAGACGTAGCCATACACTCATTTTCCAAATAACCCAGACATGCTTTTTACAGTAAACAAAATAAAACATTTATGACATAAAGAAGATGGATATATGAAAGTATATGTATACAGATATTGTGATGGATGGATGGGGATCTTGCCCGGCCGGGACGCCCTTTTAAAGAGAAGACCAGGGGAAGGGATAGATGACCAGCAGTACCTCCCCCAGGACATGAGAGGGCAGCCCTCCTGGTTTACATCAGGTGCTTGGAAGCTCAACCCGGCAGGGTTCCGTGGCCACCACCAGGGTGCGCCTGGACAGCTCCGGAGTCTGGGCATGAAGCACTTCCACCAGAGGAGGTGCCGCCAAAGGAGGAGCTGAGTTTATATGCAGCACTTCTGCCACACCCGGAAGTGCTGCCGGATGTCAATTAGAAGACACCTGGAGTACTTCCGGGTGCAGTATAAAGGAGGCCGCCTCACTCCTTTCGGGAGCTTGAGTTGTGAGGAGGTGGACAACACTTACAGGAGTGGAGTGGAGGAAGCAGAACAAAGAGAAGAAGAAGTAGAAGAGAACTGTATATGGTGATTGAGGCACTGTGTTGTGTGTAGAACCTAAGAGGAAGAATAAACACGTCTGTCTTGAGACATTAGGTGTCCGGTCTGTCTGTGTCTGGGGTTGAAGTTCACAATATATACTGTATAGACAAAAGGCAATAACAAATAACACAAAACAACACAAAACATAAAATTACAAAAGTTTAGTTGACATTTTCTCTCCTATAGGAAAAGGCATATAACTTATATGTCTTGGCTTAGATAGTGTGACAGATAGGGGGTGCTATCGCTCCCTTGAACCCTCACCCTTCCTCCCGACTCAGCTCGCCCGTCTGGGATCTCCCATAATCCCATAATCCTTTATAGTCCTTGACCCGGAAAAAACTCATTTTTTTCAGCCCGGAAGTACTTTATTTCATCCGTCCTTGTGACATCGAAGTACTTCCGGGCTATATGAATAATACACATCCTTGAGCCTCCCCGCAGCATCCTCTGGTGGCCCCCATGGTATCCAGCAGGGCTGTGAAGGAAAACTCCAAGGTCCATGATGCCCTGCTGGAATTCGGGGCATCTCCACGCTGCAGGAAGGGCTCCACCTGGCGGCTTGGGGTTATTGGCCGGGATAAGCTGCCGGCCATAGTCCACAATGCTCCCCCCCCCCAGCGAAGAACCATGGTTCGAAGCGGCCAGCCCCGCGAGGGACGTCTTCCTCCAGGAGGAGTTTCTGGTCGGACCTTGTCTGTGTCTTGTATCGTAGTCCCTGGAGAACCTAGGGGGAATATTAAACCAGTATCCCCTCTTCACCAAGGACAATTTTGTTGGTTTTTATAACACTGTCTCCGTCCTCCTGCTACCCTCCCTCTGCGGAACTGGAAACATTCAGGAAATGCTGGCTCCGCCCCTTTTCCCGCAGAGGAGGGTTCCACAGCCGCCCTTGAGCTCTCAGCTCCCTTTTCTATTTTGTCAGGAGACCCCCGTTTCTCTTTTGGGATCTCCTGTTTAATCTGGGGCTTGTCCACAGTTTGGGTCTCTCTATGTGTATGAGAAAGCCCCTTTACTGTCTGAATCCCCTTTGATTTGCAAATGACTGGTGGCAGCATCTTCAACACCACATCACTCGGGGAGACAACACTATTCAGCTGCTCCGGCTTGATCGATGCTTCCCCTGCCCCCTCAGTCATTGTTCCCGACTCTCTTGTAGGGCTCGCGGTGACTTGGCACCCGCTACTAATTAATCGCGGGCCCGGTTCACACTGCGTCCCTCTATGATGTACGGTACGGGTCTCGCTTACCTGTACCACCGAATTAATCATGACGGGAGACTCCCGACCAAGTCGCCGTATTCTACCTTTCTTAATGGCGCTTCGGCCGCTGCCCCCAGCTCCCCAACGATCTTCTTAATGCTCGTCAGGACCTGTAGGAAACTATGTATGGGCTCGAGTAGTTTCTCGAGCTCCCGCACGTCCATAAAGTTATTCAATTCGGCCGGAGGCAGGCTCAAACCATCATTTGCCTTACCTTCCGGCCAGAAGCCAATGAGCATGCCCGCTCCTGGCATGTGCACTGATGGGCTTCGCAAGGGTTTCTGGGATTTGGAGTTCTCTTTTGCTGAGGACCGGGTCGCCATCTTTGGCTAACTGCAATCTGCCTGTATTAATTTGTCGGCAGATCGACCAGCCATTTCCTGGCCCTCCTTACCTTCTCGTGGGGTGAGCGGTGCTTCGCTCGCCTCCCCCTTGCCATTCGGAAAGTCCAAGTCCATCTTCTTGAGGGCGAAGTCGAAAGCAGCAGGACGAGGACGTTCTCCTTCCCACAATACATCGGGTTGGGTCACGTGTCCCTTGCCGGCACCCGACATGCAGAAGTCCTTTGTTTTTCTCATCGGCTCGAACGAGAGTGCACCACTGTCTTCGGGAGTTTCTCCTGCCTCCCGCAGAGCCTCCAGATGACCTTCTCTGAGGTATGTGCAAGGTACAAAATGAGTTATTTTAAAGATGTTATTACTGATATTCCCGGCACATACCTCATTGAAGTCTTTTTTATCCGGAGGCTTCTCCCGACCTGTGTAGCCACTCCGAAACTCATCCCGAGCGTCGGCCATGATGAGTGTGGTTCCTCCACTGGCGCCGTTGCTCTGTTTGACCTTTTTCTTCCCCATGACAGTCTTGGAAAACAGGGTTTGTGGTGATTTTTCTCTGCGTGTCTTAACACTGTCCTCTTGGGGTTCTCTGTCGACAGAAATGTGTTTCAGGTCCTCTGCCAAACTGACGGCCAGAGAATCCTGCCAGCTACGCCACTGTGACAGATAGGGGGTGCTATCGCTCCCTTGAACCCTCAGATCAGACGCCAGACACCAGATAACAGTCCAATAATTATTTTTATTTGGACAATAATGTGCACCAAGCACCCTCCACTCCACTATACTCATAAATCAATAATCAATACAATAATCAATACAATAAGAAAAACAATCCTCCACTCCCAGACGCGTCGTCACCCTTCCTGGGATCTCCCACAATCCTTTATAGTCCTTGACCCGGAAGTGCTTCTGATCCCTCAGTCCATGTGATTATTCAGCACTTCATTTTCTTCAGCCCGGAAGTACTTTATTTCTTCCGTCCTCGTGACATGGAAGTACTTCCGGGCTATACGAATAATACATATCCTTGAGCCTCCCCGCAGCGTCCTCTGGTGGCCCCCATGGTATCCAAAAGGGCTATGAAGGAAAACTCCAAGGTCCATGATACCCTGCTGGAATTCGGGGCATCTCCACGCTGCAGGAAGAGCTCCACCTGGCGGCTTGGGGGTATTGGCCGGGATAAGCTACCGGCCATAATCCACAATAGATATTTTGTTTATTATAGAAAAAGGCACATAATGTATGAATTATGGTCTTTCAATGCCTGTGTTCAAGATGGTTAATTTCTTTAGCTAGTTATTAAGCTTCTCGTGTTTATACTGTGGCGTTCATTTGTTTATAGCTATTCTATGCTTGGTTGCTACTCCCCACACAGAGGTCTGTGTATGTGTGTATGACTTCTAGTGTGTGTGAGATACTGCTCTGCATTTTCCTACTAGATTTATAATGAGAAACTCTTAATAGCAAAAACTTTTCCTTCACAAGTTTACTACCTTTCAGTTACAGTGACACCAATATCATAATACACTAGTTGGCGTTGTCAGCTGTAAATGTATGGTATTTCTAAAAGTTAGCGTTTTTTTCAGTCACGTTCATGCTGTCCCTTCCCCCCCCCCCCCCCCCCCCCCCCTCCCCAATCTGACTCTAACTCACAGTGCCAGTATAAATTCACACCTGATCTGACGCTGTTCGTTTTCAAATAATATGGCATTAGTGCGACAATGTTTTCTGACTAGTACTATTCAGGTCATAAAATGATTTCTTCAAAATGTCACATATATTTGTCTGTTTCTTTTTTGCCCGGTGCTGCGTTAACATCGTGCACCAGAAGGCGTGAGCTTATTCAGTGCAAGCAGAAGCACGCAGGTGGCCGGTTGCTTGCACTATAACACTCTTGACTTGACAGCGATCAGCGCACATATACTGTGCAAGGCATACACGGGGGCCACTGAGAAAAGAAGAGTGTTCTTTGCTCAACTTGCAGAGGAGCTTCGTTGTCGCTTCTTACAAGAAAAGGCGATGGATAAAGCAAAAGAGGATGCAACATCGACAAGCTTCTGTTCCAAGACTTCCGCTTCCCCAGCCCCTTCAGTGTAATAGTAACCACAGCACAGAGAGAAGAGTGTACATTGCAACAGGTACACATTTCCTAAACGTAGAAAGGATGGCCTTTGGTTGTGTGTGAACTGTTAACATTTCAATGTGATGATTGCCTATAGTGCGGAACTGACTTCTCTGTACTATTCTTTCCTGTGCATGTCCTGGAGTACAAAAGAAACACCCTGTGCACCCAAAAGTGGACACTGTCAAGATCAAAAAAAAAAGAAAAAACACAGTCACTGATTACAAGTGCAAGAAAGCATGTGAATGAATATGAATAATATGAATAATGTTCAGTGCCACAATGTTTTCCGAAATGTACTATACAGGTCATAAAATGAGTTACTCCAAATATCATATTTACCTGTCTCTGTTTTTTTGTCAGTGCAGCTTTGACATCATGGACCATAAGGTGCATACTAATTCAGGGTGAGCAGGAACACTCAATAAAACCGAATAGAAAAAATTCAAGTGACGGTGAGAAACGAAGCAGGCAGATTCACCAGCGTTTGTGTGTCAGCTTTTATCCCTCCAGATCAGAGAATTTCTAGTTCGATTGTCTCAAAACACCACTCACATCTACAGTTATTCCCAGTTTCAGATAATAAGTAACCGCGTCAGATCTGGGGTGGGGGGTGGGTGTTGTATAGTGATTGTGATTTAGAGAGTAAAAGTGAAAAAAAAAAAAACGCAAATTTTTACAAGTACTATAAATTTACAGTGGCCGTTACAGACACAGATCAAATGGATGTTGTTATTGTATAATATTAACAATAAGAGCAGCTCACTACTCCAAATTTTTCTGGGGAGCTGGTTTCAAACTCTGGATTATAAGTCGGCAGTGCTAAACACAGTACCACAGAAGCTGTTGTATTGTACTTGTACCTTTTGTGAAAGTGTTTCTTTGATATTTGGCCATCAGCCTTCACACATCATATAGTTCATGTCTACATTTTGTTATTTATTACTAAAACATGAAAAACGTTTCTGTTTTAATGATGTGTTTACATAGATTGTTGTAGACATAAAACACACATCAAATTATTTCCCCTTACAATTCTGAGTAGCTCACTCCCAGATAATCAATCAAGGCAGGAACTGGGAGAACTTCTTGCCCGTTCTGAGGCGGTGGGGGGATGGTATAGCAGGCTGCTTGCTGCTTATCGACACATTTAGAAGACAAAAGATGCTGATGGAGAGGTGTGAAGGGATTTAAGGTGGGCCAGATTTACAAACTTTTTCATTGGCTCTGGTAATTCTAATGTTAAACAAAGTCCTATTACTTTTTACCAATGGTCAACCAAACGAATTGGTCAATGTGCTTCCAAGAAATCAAAGTCAACACCACTATTCTTTCCTTTAAAAAACTCGGCCACACTCTAACTCACCTCTCTTCTCATCAAACTTACAGTAACTTCAGCTATCCATAGCTAGAACCCAGAGCTCATAAGTTGTGGCCACACCAATAAATTTGGGCGCCCGGCTCCTACTTCAGAGCGCTATCCTTGAGTGTTACTTGGTCTGGTCATCTTATCAGATTAGGGAAGGAATCTGCATTCCACAGACGGATTCTATCATGCAAACTGAGACTTTTAACTGGCATTAAGTGTCTGGCTCTGGCTTTAAGCCAGGACTGTGTTCAAACTATAGCAGAATGCAGAATGTCAGTCTTTCCTCCGTGCCAGTCACACAAGGAGTCTCTCAGGGCTCTGTCCTCGGTCCTCTGCTTTTCTGTATTTATGTGCTTCCCCTTGGCCATATTATCCGTAGTTATGAATTGGGTTATCATTTTTATGCAGATGATACTCAGCTCTACTTCAATGTTAAAAGTGGAACTTCATCAGAGCTTTCTCAGCTCACAACCTGCCTTAGTGAAATTAAAACCTGGATGGAACAGAACTCTTTAAAATTAAATTGCAATAAAACTGAACTCCTGCAAATTGGGACTAAAATGCAACTTAATAAAATGAGCTCCTTCCCAGTCCATCTTGGCAGTGATCTCATCAGACCTGCCTCTACTGTAAAAAATCTTGGTGTCATTTTTGATTCCTCCCTCACTTATTCCGCCCACATAAATCACATTAAGAAACTTTCTTACTTTCACCTCCGTAACATATCCCATGTTTGCTCCTTCCTCTCCTTCTCTAATGCTGAGAAACTTGTCCATGCTTTTATCACATCCCGCATCGATTATTGTAATTCCCTACTGGCAGGTGCCCCTTCTAATCTTATATCACAGCTCCAGCTTATTCAAAACTCAGCTGCAAGAGTCCTTACTCGAACCAGCAGCAGCGAGCACATCACACCCATCCTGCTCCGTCTTCACTGGCTCCCTGTGTCCTACAGAATCGAATATAAAATCCTACTAATAACCTACAAAGCTTTAAATAACCTCGCACCAAACTACATCAGTGACCTTCTCCATCACTATGTGCCTGCCCGCCCACTAAGGTCCTCTGATTCTGGTAATCTTGTTGTGCCCCTCACTAATCTACACTCCATGAGTGACAGGGCCTTCAGCTGTATAGCGCCCAGACTCTGGAATGACCTACCGAAATTAATCAGGTCAGCTGACTCCATGAATTCTTTTAAAAAACAACTCAAAACCCATCTGTTCAGAAGGCTTTTAGCTCTACTTGACTTTATTACCTTTCTCTCAGTTTACTTCTCTGTCAAGATGCTCATGTAACCTGTATGTGTGTGTGCTAGACCATCAATTATGTTGTCTGTTTTTTTTTCAGAATTTACTGTCTTAATCTTCTTTATTTATTTATCTGGTTTGTACAATACAATATACTGTATATTCTGCCCTTCTTTATTATATTCTGTAAGTGCCTTGAGCATGGGAAAGGCGCTATATAAATAAAATGTATTATTATTATTATTATTATTATTATTTCCTATTACAACGTACACCTGAGTCAGTCTACTATGAATTCTTATAGGGTGAGTGGTTGCTTTATTTGTCTTCTGTACTGTGAAAACATATAATCTGAGATGCTGTTTTTTGCAACCAGGGCATGATCATTCTACCTTCCTGTTATTTTAATTCTTTAAAATGTAATAATTTCAAACTGAGAATATATTTAGATCCTCTTTTGACCTTTAGTTTTTATATACTGAATTGAAACTTGCACTTAAGTGTTTTTTTCATTAATTCAAGTAATTTATGGTTACCAAATACAATTAAGATTCACAGGTTATATAGTTTATACAGTGGTGTGAAAAACTATTTGCCCCCTTCCTGATTTCTTATTCTTTTGCATGTTTGTCACACAAAATGTTTCTGATCATCAAACACATTTAACCATTAGTCAAATATAACACAAGTAAACACAAAATGCAGTTTGTAAATGGTGGTTTTTATTATTTAGGGAGAAAAAAAAATCCAAACCTACATGGCCCTGTGTGAAAAAGTAATTGCCCCCTGAACCTAATAACTGGTTGGGCCACCCTTAGCAGCAATAACTGCAATCAAGCGTTTGCGATAACTTGCAATGAGTCTTTTACAGCGCTCTGGAGGAATTTTGGCCCACTCATCTTTGCAAAATTGTTGTAATTCAGCTTTATTTGAGGGTTTTCTAGCATGAACCGCCTTTTTAAGGTCATGCCATAGCATCTCAATTGGATTCAGGTCAGGACTTTGACTAGGCCACTCCAAAGTCTTCATTTTGTTTTTCTTCAGCCATTCAGAGGTGGATTTGCTGGTGTGTTTTGGGTCATTGTCCTATTGCAGCACCCAAGATCGCTTCAGCTTGAGTTGACGAACAGATGGCCGGACATTCTCCTTCAGGATTTTTTGGTAGACAGTAGAATTCATGGTTCCATCTATCACAGCAAGCCTTCCAGGTCCTGAAGCAGCAAAACAACCCCAGACCATCACACTACCACCACCATATTTTACTGTTGGTATGATGTTCTTTTTCTGAAATGCTGTGTTCCTTTTACGCCAGATGTAACGAGACATTTGCCTTCCAAAAAGTTCAACTTTTGACTCATCAGTCCACAAGGTATTTTCCCAAAAGTCTTGGCAATCATTGAGATGTTTCTTAGCAAAATTGAGACGAGCCCTAATGTTCTTTTTGCTTAACAGTGGTTTGCGTCTTGGAAATCTGCCATGCAGGCCGTTTTTGCCCAGTCTCTTTCTTATGGTGGAGTCATGAACACTGACCTTAACTGAGGCAAGTGAGGCCTGCAGTTCTTTAGACGTTGTCCTGGGGTCTTTTGTGACCTCTCGGATGAGTCGTCTCTGCGCTCTTGGGGTAATTTTGGTCGGCCGGCCACTCCTGGGAAGGTTCACCACTGTTCCATGTTTTTGCCATTTGTGGATAATGGCTCTCACTGTGGTTCGCTGGAGTCCCAAAGCTTTAGAAATGGCTTTATAACCTTTACCAGACTGATAGATCTCAATTACTTCTGTTCTCATTTGTTCCTGAATTTCTTTGGATCTTGGCATGATGTCTAGCTTTTGAGGTGCTTTTGGTCTACTTCTCTGTGTCAGGCAGCTCCTATTTAAGTGATTTCTTGATTGAAACAGGTGTGGCAGTAATCAGGCCTGGGGGTGGCTACGGAAATTGAACTCAGGTGTGATACACCACAGTTAGGTTATTTTTTAACAAGGGGGCAATTACTTTTTCACACAGGGCCATGTAGGTTTGGATTTTTTTTCTCCCTAAATAATAAAAACCATCATTTAAAAACTGCATTTTGTGTTTACTTGTGTTATATTTGACTAATGGTTAAATGTGTTTGATGATCAGAAACATTTTGTGTGACAAACATGCAAAAGAATAAGAAATCAGGAAGGGGGCAAATAGTTTTTCACACCACTGTATCTCTCTTTTTTACAGCTTGTTGCATGTTTTTAGAATGTAACAAGCTTCAACAACCAGCTGCAAAGTTGTTCTTTGTTTGTCTCTCCAGTCTTTTTAAGCAGGTGGTGTCATTATATTTAAGATACTTAGTAAATTTCAAAAACGTATGGGAAAAACAGAAGTGATTCAGTTATTTTCTGAAAAGAAATTTACTGAGGAAGAATCTCCCTTAAATATTTTAAATGTTATAATAAATTTAAATCCTTTTCTAAACCAAGGTCAAAATAACCTATAAATCAGTGGGTTTAAGGTAAAGTTGATTAAAATTAAGTAATTAAGTACATTCTAAGCAAAAAGAGATATTTTTTTAAATGTTGCTAATAATTTCTCTATATAAAACTGACTAATAAATAAAAAAAATATACTAATTACAAAACCTATTCTAATTGTAACTTTATTTTGTCTCTCAGTAAATCCTTTCTTCTTCATCTTCTTCTTCTTTTGCATTGTGTTAGAGTCATCTCTTATACAGTGGAACCTCGGGTCATGAACATCTCGGACCACGTACAAATCGGGTTACGACCAAAAAACTTCGCCAAACTTTTGTATCTTTTCATGACCACACACTTGGGTGACGAACAAGCCAGTTTCCCTTCCGGTTCGTACGCGCCGATGATTTCCGCACGTGTTCAGTCTCTCCCTGTGCATTCCCTGTGCAGCAAGCGAGAGAGACAGCGCGAGAGAGAGAGAGAGCACAAGCAAGCGAGAGAGAGAGCACGAACGAGAGAGAGAGCGCGAGAAAGCGAGACAGAGAGAGAGAGGGAGGGCTGGCCATGTAAGGCCGAGAAGGCAGTTAAAGAATGCACCTGGCTTGTTTTTAAAGAGACTGATTCGAGCATCGTTTTAACCTCGTTGTATTTAATGAAGACTTTTTTCTATTGGATTTTAACCTCCACTTCACTTCTGTTTACAGCGATCGGTTCGTAGCGTGCAATTGTTGCATTGTTACTTTTCTTGGTTGTTTATTAAATTACAGATTTATCAAATGTTCATGTTTTTCCCTGTGCTTAAAACTCATTAAAAAAAGCGTTTACAGCATTGGTTCATAGCGTGCATTGTTGCAATGTAACTTTTCTTGGTTGTTTATTAAATTACGGATTTTTCAAATGTTCATGTTTTTCCCTGTGCTTAAAACTAATTAAAGAAAAAATTGTTTACAGCGAGCGGTTCGTAAGGCTGAAGTGTGAATTCTTGCAATGCTACTTTTCTCTGTTCAAGGTTTTCTCAGTGTTATTCAATGTTTTTACATTTAGTTTACTATTACGCTGTGCATTCTATGGTATGATTAACTATGTTTGTGCTTAAAAATCTTTAAAAAAATATATTTATATACAGTTCGTATGGTCTGGAACGGATTAATTGTATTTACATACAATCCTGTGGGGAAAATTACTTTGGGTCACGACCAAATCGGGTTACGACCAGAGTTTTGGAACGAATTACAGACGTGACCCGAGGTTCCACTGTATTCTTTAATGCCTTTGAATTTTGAATTGCAACAACCATGATCTTAGAATAGAGGACCAATATGATAGAAAATGGAAGCATACTTGTAAACGGCATATCTACAATAAGAAATATAAGATTAGTCAAAATTAAACAGAAACGTATACAAACATTTTTGTCATTATAGAAAAAGGTAAACTGTACATAAAAAAACAAGGCAGTGTAACAGATTGAACAAATCTAACAGATGGAAACAAATATCCAGGCTTTTCCAATTGTAATTTGTATGGAAATATGTAGAAACTGTGTTATATCTGAAACATAAGATGTTGCAAAGAGATAATAGTAATCACTTTACAGTGATCCCTCGCTATATCGCGCTTCGTCTTTCGCGGCTTCACTCCATCGCGGATTTTAAATGTAAGCATATGTGAATATATATCGCGGATTTTTCACTGCTTCGCGGATGTCTGCGGTCTACAGTACGTGTGCTTCCTCAGTTGATTTGCCCATTTGAATTCAAACAAGGGACTCTATTGGCGGATGGCTGAGAAGCTACCCAATCAGAGCACGCGGTTAAGTTCCTGTGTGCTGCTGATTGGCTCAGCAACGGAATGCTGCATTAACCAGGAAGTCTAATTTCACTCATTCAGAATTAATGCACGTTACTGCTAATGCTTCAGGATTGCAGAAAAGGTAAAAGTTTTGGATATGTTGAAGGAGGGGAACAGCTACACCGCTGCAGGACACAATTACAGCATCAATGAGTCCACGATTCTTTTTATTTAAAAAGGAGGAAAAGCATATAAGATCTACGGCCGCAGTGTCCTTTAATCAGGGCGCAAAACGAGTTGCAAGTGGACGTGATAAGGCAGTAGACTGGATGGAATCTGCTTTAGGGATTTGGATTGAAGAGTGATGGAAGAAGAACAATGCCGGTGCTAAACAGTCGCCTGAAGAGGCTCCTTTAGAAGAGCTGTAACGCTATCCTTTGTTGTGCAGTAAAATTAAACTCATCGTTATTGGACAAGTCGTCGTGTCATTGTTGGTGAGTAACCATAATTAATTATTTACGTACAGTACTTATTACATGTACATAGTTTAGTGTCGCTGTACACACATTTTACTGTATACAATTTTTCTTGTATTGTACGTATTTATTGCTGGTGGCCTGTCTGTTGTAATGGCTGTAATGTATTGATATCGGAGATGCTCGATATCTTTAAAATAATATTTAGGTTTTACTGTATGTAAACTGTGTTTACATACATAATTTCAACGAATCTTACCTAATATCTAAGAGAATACAAAGGGTTTATGCTGTATAACTGTGCGTGAAATGTTTATAATAGTGTGGGAGAGTTTATAAGGGCTTAAAATATATAAAAATAACCATATAAACATATGGTTTCTACTTCGCGGATTTTCTTATTTCGCGGGTGGCTCTGGAACGCAACCCCCGCAATGGAGGAGGGATTACTGTATTGCAAAAATTAGCTATCCTGCATGCAACAACTCCAAAGTTACAGCATTTATCCATTGATTGAATCAGTCTAACTTGCATAATGAATATTCCAATGAGAAAGTCTGCAACAGCCATTGAGAGTGTCAACACATTTGTTGGTGTGTGCAGCTGCTTGAAATATGTGATGGAAATGATCACCACCAGGTTTCTGAAAGTTGCTAAAAGTATTTCACTTGTAAAGGTATGTATAGAGTGATATTGACTGCAAGCAACTCATTATATTTGGAACAAGTTTTGTTTTCTAGATGAGGACAGTACTTTAATTCTGCTTCTTTTAAACCCATATTGGTGAAAATCTGCAAAAGGCAATTATTGCTTTCTCCACTTGGATTCATTCAGTGATGTCCACCTGATACTTAGTGAAACAATATTTAAATATTGAGCAAACCTGCCCTTCATTTAAATAGTAGGGTTATATTGGTTTTTTTTACCACATTTAATTCATACGAAGATGAGCAAAGTACTAGGGGGTGAGAAAATTCACTATTTTGCTTTGGTATTTTCCTGTCTTATAACACAATGGTTTACCCTAATTGTATAGTTATTCTTTTTGTGTAATAAAAGCTGCTCTTTGTCTGCTGCAAGATATCATGTCAGATGTTTCCTACTTAACATACTATATTGAAATATTTTTTTGTCCACAAGATGAACTAGAGAACTATGTGGGGTACTGTGTTTGCAAAAGTGTTCCATGGATCTGTACTTTGTATTTGCAATGCCTTATTTCTTTCAGGATGGTTAGCCAGTTACAATTTGTCACATGAATAGAAAGCTTTATAGTTTTGCGTCCTTTATAGAAGCAAGTTCAGTGGTTCAGTATGAAGTGACTGTGTCAAGCCATAATAGTTCCGTGCTCATGGTTTTCTTGAAGGAAGATACACACATCTATCAGAATAATGTTTTTACCATATATTCAAAAAGATGCCTGTAATGGTGATTGTTGTTAATGGCACAATATAAAATTAAGAAGGACTGATTATACACACTAGTTGCTTTTAATATGTGCCAGAGTTCAGATCACCTCAACAAATGTCATAATTAAAAAAGAGCTTTTTTGATTAGTTTTGTGCAGTAAACCCTCTGAATCAACCAATCATAAAGCTTACCCTTTTCTCACAGTTTTGTGTCTCTTTCTATTTAAGGACTATGTGCTGGTTAACCATATTATACACTAATTTTTTACTTGTTCTTTGGAATACAGTCAATATAATATGATAAGACATGTTGGTTTTCTTTTTTCAATGTAATCATTTTAATGCAGTTAATTGAAATATGAGACACCAGCTGAAATTAAAATGACACAGCAGTTTAACAATTAGCACTAGAGCCTCATGGTTCTATAAAAATGTGGTTGAATCCTGACATGGACCCTGATTTGTGTTAATTTTCCATGTACATGTTAATCTTAAATGTGTGTTTTTTTTTCCCACACTCAAAAAATGTACTTACAAGGTTGACTAGAAAATCCAACAATTGAAATGGCGTAACTGAGCCTGGATTTGCACATACAAGTAAGACATTCAGTATGGTGCATGAGAATGCCCTAAAACAGAGTGCTGCAGGGAGAGATTGTACCTTTCTACACCTTTAAAATTGGAATAATAGTTTAGCAAATAGCTGCATAAATGTCTATTTCAAGTAAAAATCAAATTTGAACTGGATGTCTGTCTATTCTTAATCAAGTTTACTTCGATACATGTTAGCTTGATATGCAATTTTAAACAACTGAAATTACTGTAGCAATATGCACACCAACCATCAGTTTTCCTATAAACAATTAATAAAATATTAATGCTACTCACAGATAAAATAAAGGTGAATACTACGCATTAGTCAGGCAAAGTCAAGTCAGGTTTATTGTCATGCATACATATTACATGATGTACATTTACCCCTGGATTGGGCTGCACGTAGCCCGGAGATCAAAAAGGTGCTTTTGTTGCCATCCTGCCTCTTTTGAGTTTATTTTTTAGATAGATAGATAGATAGATAGATAGATAGATAGATAGATAGATAGATAGATAGATAGATAGATAGATAGATAGATAGATAGATAGATAGATAGATAGATAGATAGATAGATCTTTATTGTCATTGTCACTTTTACAAAGGAACAACGAAATTGAAGGTGCAATCGACTCAGTGTGAGGAATAAGAGTTAAAAAGACAAGGAGAGAAAATAATAACAAACCGAAAAGTACCCTAGGTTCTTGTCTATAAGCCGGACTCATGTATAAGCCGGAGACCAAAAATCATACGAATTTTTAAAATAAAATCGTATCATAGATAAGCCGGACTCATGGATAAGCCGAACGTACTATAACCTATAAGTAATAGAAGGGAGGGAGGTCAGTGGTCTCACTCGCACCCATTTAATTTCTTTAAGGGGGGAGAGAGTGTGAGATATTGGCGTCTCTCTCACTCCCCGCATGGCGCGGTTGGAGCGGCCGGAGCGCGTTCTTTCTGCTCTGGGCGTCGCCGAGTCAACACGCGTGCATAGCGGTCATTTAAATTGTGATTTTATATGTAAGCATATTTAAATATATATCGCAGATTTTTTGCTGGTTCGCGGATTTCTGCGGACAATGGGTCTTTTAATTTCTGGTACATGCTTCCTCAGTTGGTTTGCCCAGTTGATTTCATACAAGGGACGCTATTGGCAGATGGCTGAGAAGCTAGATTGCTTACTTTTCTCTCTCTCTTGCACTGACTATCTGTGATCCTGACATATAGGGATTGAGCAGGGGGGCTGTTCGCACACCTAGACGATACGGACGCTCGCCTAAAAATGCTGAAAGATTATCTTTACGTTGCTATCTTTTGTAAAGCTGATTCCTGAAACGACATGCTGCACAGTGCTTCGCATACTTAAAAGCTTGAAGGGCACGTATTGATTTTTGACTGAAAAACAAACTCTGTCTCTGTCTCTGTCTCTCTCTCTCTCTCTCTCTCTCCCCCTGCTCCTGACGGAGGGGGTGTGAGCTGCCGCCTTCAACAGCTTTGTGCCGCGGTGCTTCGCATACCTAAAAGCCAAACAGCACCATTGATTTGTTTGCTAGAGATTGTTTTCTCTATCTATGTGACATTCTGTGCTCCTGACACACACTCCTTTGAAGAGGAAGATATATTTGCATTCTTTTAATTGTGAGACAGAACTGTCATCTCTGTCTTGTCATGGAGCACAGTTTAAACTTTTGAAAAAGAGACAAATGTTTGTTTGCAGTGTTTGAATAACGTTCCTGTCTCTCTACAACCTCCTGTGTTTTTGCGCAAATCTGTGACCCAAGCATGACAATATAAAAATAACCATATAAACATATGGTTTCTACTTCGCGGATTTTCTTATTTCGCGGGTGGCTCTGGAACGCAACCCCCGCGATGGAGGAGGGATTACTGTATAAGCCGGACTTATGTATAAGCCGATATTCTATTTTTTCATTTTCACAACTTTTTTCCTTAGATAAGCCGCGGCTTATAGACAAGAACTTAGGGTAATAAATATACAAATTGCACTTGTTGACTTAAGGTCTATATTGCACATTGGTAGAATAATATGGAGCAGTTTTATTCTGAGTTCAGGGCCATGATTGCTTTCGGATAAAAGCTGTTTTTAAGGTGGTTTGTCCTGGTTTTCATAGCTCTGTATCTCTTGCCCGATGGCAAAAGCTGGAAGAGGCAATGACCGGGATGTGATGAATCCTGTGAAATGTCAATTGCTTTTTTGCGGCATCGGGACGTGTAGATTTGTTCCAGAGTGGGGAGGGTACAACCAATTGTTCTCTCCGCTGTCCTAACGACCCTGTGGAGCGCTTTCTTTTCTGAGGTAGTGCAGCTGCCGTACCACACACACATTCCGTATTTGAGCACACTCTCGATGGAACAGTGATAAAAAGCAAGGAGCAGATTATTTGGGAGATGGTTCTTTCTGAGAATTCTCAGAAAATACAGTCTCTGCTGCGCCTTCTTTAGCAGCTCCTTGGTGTTGGCGCGCCAGGTCAGGTCATCCTCCAGCTCCATACCCAGAAACCTGAACACCGGGACCCTCTCCACACAGGCCCCGCCAATGATGAGTGGCTGGATGTCAGTTTTGTTTTTCCAAAAGTCAATAACAACCTCCTTCGTTTTTTTGGTGTTGAGGAGCAGGTTATTGACTGTGCACCACTCTGACAGTCGCTCCACCTCGTCCCTGTATGCCAGCTCACCCTCCTTGCCCGAGATGAGTCCGACCACCGTCGTGTCATCTGCGAACTTTATAATCTTGTTGCTATGGTGAGTGGGGACACAGTCATATGTGTAGAGGGTGTAGAGGAGTGGGCTGAGCACACAACCCTGTGGCGTCCCGGTGTTGAGGCTGAGAGCAGTGGATGTGTGGAGACCCAGCCTGACCCTCTGGGAGCGACCAGACAGGAAGTCCAGTATCCAACTGCAGGTGAGTGATAAGTCCCAGATCTGCCAGTTTGGACACCAGTCGTTGTGGGAGGATGGTGTTAAATGCTGAGCTGAAGTCTACAAAGAGCAGTCTGGCGTAACTCCCCTGCTGCTCCAGGTGGGTCAGGGCAGCATGAAGGGCTGTGGCCACAGCATCCTCCGTGGATCTCTTTGCTTTGTAAGCAAGTTGAAATGGGTCCAGGTCTGCTGGCAGGCAGGCGATGATATGACTCCGCACCAGTTTCTCAAAGCACTTCATGATGACAGATGTGAGTGCCACTGGGCGGAAGTCATTCAGACTGTTTGTGTTGGATTTTTTCGGCAGCGGAACAATGATTGAGGACTTGAGGCAGGATGGGACAGTGGCCTGGGACAGGGACTGGTTGAAAATCCTGGTGAAGATTTCGGCCAGTTGATCTACAATAAGATGAGCCACTTCTAACCATTCCTGCAGTCTGCAGGCATACTCTGGGGTTGAGGCCTCAGCAGGTGCATAAAGAGGCAATCCAAAGGCAAGCTCATGTTGATTCCTCAGTTCCTTACCAAGCATCAGCAAAGCAAGGGTGCCTCCGGTGCTCTCCTGTGCCAGGGGGTAGTGCATTTCTTCCTGATGTCCAGCTGCTGGCACACCTGTCAGAATACTCAGCTGTCAAAGTCCCTCCCAGGTCAAAATGAAGCAGCTCAGGCACCTCAGATTTAATAAAGAAATCCCCAGTGAGTGCCTCACCACTGTGGTGGCCTCCTTATCACAGAGTGCATAGGACTCTGGCCACTTTTTGAAGTAACCCACTGCAAAAAAGGCATACCAGCTTCCATGGGTAGAGCATAGGAATGGCATCAGGTTGTCTACAGGAACTCTTTTATTGGGATTCTGAACTTCATACTGTTGTATAGATGCAGATGTAATTGTTCTTTCCTAGCAATACAGACATCACATTTCCTGCAGTGGTCATCTGCTGTTCTGGCTCCAATAGAAAGCCTGGTTTACGCAAATTAAGGGGTTTTGTTACCTACCAAAGTGACCAGTAGCTGGGGCCCCATACATTTAATGCAACACATCCTCTCTGAGTGCTCAAGGTACCGCCAATTGGCATCTGTGTTCTTTGGTTTCTGCATCCCATCACTCCTGCTTTTAGGCTACATGACATCATATGCCCTTCACAGCAGTGTACTCGGGTTCAACAACTCCCCAGGTGGGGTTTCTGCTTTCTTCAAGCCAGCCAATATCTACTCATAGCTCAGGGTCAACATGTTGGCTGTCTTTCAACTCCTGAGCACTTTGTGGTGCCACAACTGCTTGACATGGTGCTGCAGTAGTGTCTGTTTTCTCATGCTCTCTTTACTGCTGTTACACTAACGGTCATAGTGAGGATATCTATCTTCAGCACAAAGTCTGTGGGGCAGGGAGTGTCTGTTTTGGTGCTTATCTCTTGACCGTTACTCTGTCTTGAACTGGAATACTTGTTCCAACCATTGAGTTGGTTGCTAGTTGCCTCTTGGGTTCCTGAAATGACAACTGCCATTGGATAGGGGCATGATCACTGTAGACCATGAATGGAAAGAAGTACAAGTAATGCTTTAATGGCCTTATGCCTTAATGACCTTAATGGCCTCTGCTACAGTCTGGCGTTCCACAGAAGTTTTAATTTTTCTTTTCTGGCCTGCTTATGGTCCACTTAAAGCTGTGCACGTAAGAGCAACCAGATGTGTCAAAGCACTTAAGAACATGTCCTCCAATGATAGGCTATTAGAATTAAAGCTATTAATGTCAAGCAGAAGAGACTGTGTGGGGACCTAATTGACATCTTCAAAATTCTCCAAGTCATTGATAAAGTTGATTAAGCAAATCATATATGCAAGGATTCTAATAGAAATTAAGTCTTCATTTAAGACTGAAGCCAAGATGCATTTGTTTATGCAAAGAATTATTGGAATCTAGAACAAGCTACCAAGTCATGCCTTTGAAACTAAAAGCCTGACAACCTTTAAGACGTATAGGATAATGGGACAGCTTAGCTTACAGTTAAACAAATAAGCATGATTTACTGAGTGGCTTCCTCTCATTTGTCAAATTTCTTACGTTCTTTTATTCTTATAAATGGAGGATGATTGGGGTGTGTCAGGGACTTTACTGTTTTAATTTATTGATGTTTGTGGCTTTTCTCATTGGCTTACTCAAAAATTGTTAAATAAATTCAAGTGTGCAAGCTTATTCCAAAGCAGGTCAAATGGCCGAGTGTAAGTCATTGCAAGGTGTTAAACACAGAAAGTAAAAATGTTAACATGCTTTCAAAAGTATCTGGCTGCACTCTGCAACTGAGAGCCCATGATCATTTGCGGGATTATAGTGAATCTCCCCTGCATTCCGGAGTTCAGGGAAAGGTGTAAGACACCAGCTTCTTAGCATGTAGCTACTATTACCTGGAACCATCACGGCTTTCAAAACTATTTGAAATAAATGAATCACAGGATGACCCAGGACCCTGAGCCACAACGATTTTTTAAGGTTCATCCTGGCCTCACAGAGACATGTGTGTTAATGGAATGTAACTGCTCATGGTTAACAAAATCAATTTCATTCTCACTAGGTTCCCTTATTGCAATATGAGTGCAGTAAATAGCTCTAATTACATATGTTAGGAGCAATGTTTCCTCTAAGGAATGGCCTAGTTAGTTTTTTTTTTTCATATCAGTACTGAGTTCTAAGAACCAACTGTTTTTGAGCACCAGTATTATATAACACACACACACAAAAAAATTACACATATGATTATTTACTGTATTGCATAATATTGAAAAATTAACTGAACTGATATACAGTCATCCCTCACCTATCGCGGGGGTTACGTTCCAGAGCCCCCTGCGATAGGTGAAAATCTGTGAAGTAGCGACCTATATTTATTTTATTATTTATACATATTTTAAGGCTTTATAAACCCTTCCCACACTCTTATAAACCTTTCTCACTCTCTTGTTAACCTTTCCCACACTCTTATAAACACTTCCTATGCTCTTAAACACTTTCTACATTCTTAAACACCGCAGACCAACACTGCACACTGCATGCAGCGATCAGACGTTGATGTGTCTGCACTCGCTTTGTGAAGGGGGGCTGCTGAACTCACGCTGAGCAGAAATGGACTTTGTGCTGCTTCTGCCAAAATGCCTGCTTGTCGCTCTGCGCGTTCGGAAGGAGGAGGAGGAGTGGGGGTGTGTGAGGGCTGAACGCACGTTCGCTCAAACCCCCCTCCCCGGAGGTGCAGTACGCTCCTGCCACTTCGCATTGTCAAGGGGGTGGGGAGCTGAATGAACGCTAAGGAGAAGTGGACTTTGTGCTGGCTTTGTGCTGCTTGTCGCTCTGCGTGTCAATAATTTAAAAGCCTGTACAGCACCTATTTTCCTGTCTCACTGTCTTGTCTTGCGCGAAGTTAAAATATTTTATAACAGTGAGATGTTACTCATATCCTTAGCCCGACATCCACATATCATATGTGTTAACAAAGTGTGTTTTATAAGTTTACATGTGTTTAAAGCATGTGGGATGGGTATTTTAAGGCTTAAACTATAAAAATGTTTATTTATATGGTCTTTCTATATCGCGGATTTTCTCCTGTTGCTGATGGGTCTGGAACATAACTTCCGCGACAGGCGGGCAATCACTTGTATTTAAAAACCTGCGAAGTCGTGAATCCGCGAAAAGTAAACCGCGAAGTAGCGAGGGATTACTGTAACAAAGTTTTTTACAAAAAGTTTATTTCTACTTAAAATTGCACTGAATATTCAAAATTTTTCTCTTCTGAACTTCTCGGTCTTCCATAGATTATAAACTCTATGAACATTAACAGCCTGTCCAAAATTTTAAAATAGTTAAATTCTCATCAAGTTTTCCAAATGCTGACCATCTAAGTTATTTCTACATTTTGTTTTTTATTGTTCATTAAACTAAATCCTCTATCACATTCAGCAACAGAGGTCTGGAATGTGCCACAAATGTCCAAATTGAATTGTTTACTACATGTAACTATATCTGAAAATGTCTTTATAGTTCCAGTTTCTAACTTTTCCTTAATCAGTATCTTGAACCTTATTTAGCGGTTTAAATGCAAATGCAGTGGCATTCTGGATAACACTTCTTTTCATGCTATTAATATTATGTGATATAGTTGACTTTTTTACATTATTAGTTTTGTTACTGAATCTTCCTAAACACAAAAACTTTATAATTGATATACAGTAATCCCTCCTCCATCGCGGGGGTTGCGTTCCAGAGCCACCCGCGAAGTAGGAAAATCCGCGAAGTAGAAACCATATGTTTATATGGTTATTTTTAGAATGTCATGCTTGGGTCACAGATTTGCGCAGAAACACAGGAGGTTGTAGAGAGACAGGAACGTTATTCAAACACTGCAAACAAACATTTGTCTCTTTTTCAAAAGTTTAAACTGTGCTCCATGACAAGACAGAGATGACAGTTCTGTCTCACAATTAAAAGAATGCAAACATATCTTCCTTTTCAAAGGAGTGCAAAGCAAGCAGTCAAAAAAAAAATCAATACGGCTTTTAAGTATGCGAAGCACCGCCGGTACAAAGCTGTTGAAGGCGGCAGCTCACACCCCCTCTGTCAGGAGCAGGAAGAGAGAGAGAGAGAGAGAGAGATAGCGAGAGACAGATAAAAAAAATCAATACGTGCCCTTTGAGCTTTTAAGTATGCGAAGCTCCGTGCAGCCTGTCCTTCAGGAAGCAGCTGCACACAGCCCCCCTGCTCACACCCCCCTACGTCAGCGCAAGAGAGAGAGAGAGAGACAGAGAGAAAGTAAGCTGGATAGCTTTTCAGCCATCTGCCAATAGCGTCCCTTGTATGAAATCAACTGGGCAAACCAACTGAGGAAGCATGTACCAGAAATTAAAAGACCTATTGTCCGCAGAAACCCGCGAAGCAGCGAAAAATCCGCGATATATATTTAAATATGCTTACATATAAAATCCGCGATGGAGTGAAGCCGCGAAAGGCGAAGCGCGATATAGCGAGGGATCACTGTAATGTACTACTGTGCCGGTTTCAAAAGACTTGATTAAACATTTTAATAAGAGCTTTGTTTCTGATCACTATTGTATTTAATACTTTTTCATTATATTTGCATTTTCCATAAAAGATTATTTTATGGGTTGATTTCTTTATATTTGAACAACAGTAAGTATATAAGATCAGGATTAAGGCTCCCACATACTTCAATGGACATAACATGTATACACCTTCATGTAACTACCATGCATACTAAAGCAGTTTCTAGGCTGTATGTACATTATCATTTCAGTTGCTCCTCGAAAGGTGTCTTTTGCTGAACATTTCCAATCAGTGCAGAAAAGACACAAAAACATCAAGGCGTATAGACAGTGCTCTGAGTAAGTTCAGTTATCGGAGTGACATCAAAACAAAGACATTTTGTTTGTGCACATGTGTGTGGATCCAAATATGGGTGACATAATCCAAGTTTATACTAGAGTTTTCTATGGAGAGGAGAGGAAAGGTCTGAGTGTGTTGAATGCCAAACTACTGTTTACAGAATAGATTCCTGGTAAGTTTAAATATTGCAAGATGCATTTTCAACTGAGAAGCAAACTGAAAGGGGGCTGGGTGGTCTCATGGCCTGGAACCCCTGCAGATTTTATTTTTTTTTCTCCAGCCATCTGGAGTGTTTTTGTTTTTTCTGTCCTCCCTGGCCATCGGACCATTATTATCATTATCGGACTATTATTCTATGTTAATTAGTGTTGTCTTATTTTAATTCTTACTTTGCCTTTTTTTCTCTTTTTTTCATCATGTAAAGCACTTTAGGCTACATTATTTGTATGAAAATGTGCTATATAAATAAATGTTGTTGTTGAAAAGCAAACTGTGTCAAGGAGAGTATCTCTGACAGCCATAAGATACTGAACGATTTCCTGTTCAAATGTTTTCACTATTATTGACGTCAGTGCAACTGGCTTTTTAAGAGCACCTCTTTTGTTTTTCTGGGAGCAAAGATAATTATGGATGCCTTATACTCTGCATTAAGTCAAACAATGGTTAGAAATGTCTGTAAACGCAGGTGCCAACTCATTTCCAGAGAGTCTTGGTGTGGAGAGAAAGATGCCATCAGGTCCAGCTGTTTTACAATAGTGGTGTCTTTAGATAAGGAAACTTCATACTTCATACTCATGTACTTCATACTCAGTGATATGCATAGGGTAGTGAGGATGGAATTACTGTGGAGCATAAATGTGATCATTCATTTGGAGCAGGACAAGTGCCTCTCTAGCCTGGAGTAAGTACTGTTCACCAGATTAGATAGAGACAAAAGCAAGAAAGATTTGCATTTGTAATCAGAGTATCTACTCCTGAAAAACAAATGGGACCAATCTGGACTAGCATTTACAGTACTAAGCAGGGCCTGAAATGACTGAACAAGCAGTGTCTAGAGATAAAAATGCAGTAAGCTGCATAGTGTGTTAGCAGATTGAATATGTCATTTCAGAAAGGCAAACTTTTACATGTGCAGACAGTTGAATACTATTGAGAAAGTTTTAAAAAGTGCACTGCATACAATGCAGAATAAGTCAAAAATTAAACATTTGGCTTTATGCCTGATAGCATTTTCATAAATACTGTGTAATTTGTAATAACTAAAACCCCCTGTACATTCTCTACATCAGTTGTTCAGTTTGAGAAGCTGGCTTTCTTAAGGGCAATATACAATGTTTGTAAAACTGTGTCCATTATTAGTTTTAAATTCAAAAGAACATATTAAATTATGTACTTATTAACACTACAGTAAATCATGTTTGTTCTGGGTTTTTTAACTGCACAGAGTACTCATTAAATGCAGATAATAAACTCACTTAAGAATACTTTTCCCAGTTGAGAGAGGAGTTAAATGTGGTGAGAGTCTTTTGAATTTTTAATGTCCTATTGACTCCACCAAGGTCAGTAGTCACTGAATGGAAATGACAGAAACATAAGACAGATCTGCTCTTTAGATCTGCTGCACAATGGGATTGAAAAAAGCTGCAAAGTATCTGTGTCCTGATCAAACAAACTTAACATGCTCAAAACAATTTCATTCAGTTGCAGTCAATGTTGTCCTCTATATAATTTATCTTATTGCAATATTTTTGGCAACATTCGGAAACCTGATTATAATTATTATCATTGCTCACTTCAAGCAGCTACACACACCGACAAATGTGCTTACTCTCTCAATGGCTGTTGCAGACTTTCTTATTGGAATATTTGTTATGCCTGTTAATCTGATCAAAACCATGGGTACATGCTGGTACTTTGGAGAAGTTATTTGTATGGGGACTACACTTTCTTATACATCTCTAACAAGTGTTTCTGTTACACATCTTATTTTTCTTTCTGTTGATCGATACTGTGCTGTTTGTTACCCACTTCTTTATTCCACAAAAATAACACTGCAAACAGCATGGATATTTGCTGCATTAAGTTGGATTCTTTCAATCTGCTACAGTACCCTTATAATTTATTTAATAGTTACTTATTTGTATAGTGAAGGAAGTTTCTGTGTTGGCTTCTGTTTTTTTTATGATTTTCCTCACAATTATTACTGCAGATGTGCTATTTGCTTTTTTTCTGCCATTTTCTGTAATGTTAGCTCTCTATTCCAAGATCTTGATTGTTGCAGTTAGACATGCTAAAGCAATTAGGCACATAAAACATGAAAGTGATACTGTGAAAAAAAACAAAGGTTTTTCAGAAAGGCAAAATAAGGCTACAATCACAATAGGCATGGTCCTCGGGACATTTTTTTTTTTCCTTTTTCCATATTATCTGTTACACTGTTCATATACACATCGTCTTTGATGGGACAAAACGTAGTTGATCAGTTATGCTTGTTTCATTTTGCCTTTAATCCACTTATCTATGGACTGTTTTACCCTTGGTTTAGGAAGGGGTTCACATTAATGGTGACATGTCAGATATTTAAGCCTGATTCTTCGTTAACAAATCTGTTTTCGCAAACCAAATAACATACTTTTTTAAGCCCTCCTGGCTAATTATGATTATCATACATCCAAAAAACATTAATTTTAGGGATTTCTAAGTCTACGTGATATGGTCATTTAATAACAGAACCTTGAAATTGTCCATATTGTACCTGTGAAGTAAGTTTAATAACTTTTTTTGTGGAACATAAATGGTGTTTTATATGCACTAAAAAAGTCACAATCTGACTTATTATGAGAATAATCTTTTGCTGTTGTTTATCTTATATTTCTGATTGAAATATTTGACAACAAAAGATAAAACTATGCAACCAACTGCACCTAATAGTTCTGGTACAATTTAAATGTTTTATTTAGGAAAGTACTTTATCAAACAATGAATTTCATTTTAACATAACTTCTTGTAATAAATATTCAATTATGGTCAAAACTCAATAATCAGGTAATAAAAATGTAATTTTAATGATGATTTAAAATTATGCTATTCATAACTTATTTACTGTGTTTCCAAACATTTTAAAAGATTTTCTTAAATGCTTCAAAAACTTATGAAACCAAATTATAGATAAGAAGTGTTTTCTAAGCCTTGAACAATTACAAACAACAAGATATGTAATTGAAAAAAGTAAACTAAACACATGAAAGTGGTGTGAGGATAGTACAGCAAGTGAAAATACAAGCAAGATGGCACAAAAATCTCTGTTAAATGTTACAACTTATGAAGTTTGTATGAACATCATATTGCATAGTGACTTTTAAGTGATTACATTTCTCAGTACTGAACTCAAACTTCTAAATCGATTAACTGTGCTGCTCACCTCTTCTAAACCTCTACAAAACAGACTACTTTTAGTGAAATACTTTATTAAACAGTTCATTTTATTTTACTTAAGATATGTACATTGTATGTCCTGAGTTGCATGTATTTAAGAGGCACATTCAAAAAGTTTACTCGCTTTTATATTTTCATTGGAAACGATGAAGGTGGGAAAAGTAGTAATTGGGCATTAAAAAGTTGGTACGACACTGGGAAAATTTCATTGTAAACAAAGGTGACTATGTAGAAAGTGATGTCATTTATTTTTGAAATTTTTAATAAATAGAGTTAAAAAAAGTGCAGAAACTTTTTGAACGTCTCTTGTATACAGACCAATAAGTAGTACAACATATATATTTTTATTTACCACTCACATACATTTTCAAACACTGTTTTTTTCATGTTTGTATTCACTAATAAATGTATTATATCTGTTGAAACCAGGTTTTTTTACCCAAAATTAAAAAAATTAAATTGTTTTTACTGTATAAAATATGATAAGAAAATCATAGGCCAGTGCACCAATAGAAAATACAGTACAGGAAAGACAAACACTATTATCCCATTATTCAAACGCTCTCCAACCAATACATTAGATCCTTCACTTATACCATACAGCAGAGCAATATTTGAGTTATTGCTTCTCATTAAATATGCTTTAAAATCAAATTAAAATGACTATCTTCACTTTTCACCATTTTTAAATGTAACCTTTCAAAAGCCGGGTGAGTATACATTAATACATTATTTTTTAAAAATGTCACAATACTTTGAGGGATCTAATTGCACTAACAGCATTCAAGAAATGGATCCACCAAAACAGACATTTCTGACACCATGACGATCAATTTTAATCTTCTGTTTTTGCTTTTAATATGTGTGTTGAACTTATTGCAAGGAATGAAATACAGGCAATGAATTTTAATTTGTTAAGATTAAGGAACTTGCTTTTTTGGTCCTATCAACAATTAAAGAAACTATGTCATATCCAACAATCTTTAAACATCTCACAGGAAGATTTTTCCATAAATTGAATTATATGTTAGTACAGAAATGGGCAATATATGAAATAACTAACAAATAAAGGAAAAAAGCTTTTCTCATAGTATCTTTTAAACCCCTTTTTGTTCTATACCTTTCTTTACAAAAACCAAATAGGATTGCTTTTCACTTAATACATTTGCTATGCTTTGCAACCTTGCATGTGTCTTAAAATCCTATATCAGATGACACTATTTGTCATGTACTATTTAAGGATGCTTCCATCTGAGGACCTGTATGGTGTTCATTTCTCAAATTACATACTCTGATGTACTTATCTTCTTGTGCAATTGTTTATCTGAGCCTTCGGTTTCTTTTTCTATCTTGTTTAGATTCAGTTTGCCCTTTTCTCTCAGGCCAGTGGTGGACACCCTTGTATAAAATCTTATGTTTTTGCCAGTGTTTTGCATGGAATAACCTTCCTTTTACAAAGCAACAGCATACTAATGTGTTTCTTGGGAAAGATGTTTCGTTTTCGTAATTTTTGAACCCAGAAATTGACTTTAGAAAAGCTAGTACCTTGCAAACCAAGTAAAGATAAATTACTTACTGAACAGAATAACAGACTTTAGCCATGTTAGCACAACAGGAAAGGTTTTTGTAATAACATATATTTTCTTTCAATTTCATTTAATTTTCCACTCTCCATTTTCAACTTGGGCAAAAATCTTAGTAGTGAGGCCCATGCATTCCTTTCCCCAGCCACGCTTCAAAACTCAGTGCATTCCCAGACATTCTTGGAGATATAATCTTTCCAGTGAGCACTGAATCTTTCCCAGAGTCTCCTTCCCAGCTGGTCGTGCCCAAAAAACTTTGTGTCTGGGAGGGATATGAAGCAGATGACTGGACCACCTCATCTGGCTTTTCTTGATGCGGAGGGTCAACAGCTCTATTCCAAGTCTCTCCCAGATGACTGTGCTTCTCACACTATTCTAAGTGAAAGCCCAGACATCCTCAGAAGAAAGCTAATTTGAGCTGTTTGTACCCACAATCTTGTCCCTGCAGTCATTACCCAGAGTTCATGACCATAGATGAGGAAGGGGAAGAAGATGGACTGGTAAGTCAAGAGCTTTGCCTTCTGGCTTAGCTCCTTCTTCACCACTGTCGAGTAATATAGCGACTGAATAACAACCATCTGTCAATCTCACCATCCCCTTTTCCCTCCCTTGTGAAAAACACCCCAAGGCAATTAAACTCCTCCATTTGAGGCAATAGATCACCTCCAACTTGGAGAAGACAGTTCTCATTTTTTCCTACTGAGTTCCATTAGCCTTATTTTTCAAGGTTCTGATTCTCAGCTGTGCTGCTTCCCACTTGGTTACTAACCATCCTAGTACATGCCTGAGTTCACATTCCAATGAAGCCAACAGGACTATGTCATCTACAAATAGCAGTGAAGCAATTCTAAGGCCACCAAATAGGACACCCTCTTCAATGGTGTTGTGATATCCTGTCTATAAAAATCACAAACAAGATAAAAGACAAAGCACAGCCCTAGCTGAGTCCTATACCCCCTGAGAATAGTGTTGATGATTTTACGAGTATGCAGACACTGCTTTCAGTGTGATTATAGAGGGATTGAATAGTCTATATTAAGGGCACCAGAAATCCCACAGAAACCCTGAACAAACATGGTTATATTCCTTCTCTAAGTCCACAAAATACATGTTGACCAATAGGGCATACTCCAGTGCCCCCCTACAGGATCCTCATAAGGGTTAAGAGCTGGTAAACTGTTTCACAACCTGGATTGCTTCTCCTGGATTTGAAGTTCCATGACTTGATGGAGGATGAGCAGTGTTATCACCTGATAGTTTCTGATCTCCTTTTTTTTTCAGTCGCACAAATGCATCATTCTCCTTCTCCAGGACAAACTCCAATATGTCCTTGACCAGACAGAGGCTAAATAAGAAGATGACTTCCCAACACATTTCTACTGAGAAATTCCAGAGTTAAAGAGAGTCCTACCTGTTTTGAAAAGTTTGGTTTTAGAACCAAGTGTGTGTGTGAGCTCAGCTATTGTTGTTGTTAGCGCTTCACCTCACCCACCAACTCTGGCAACTGTGCCCCGGTTAGTACATGAGATTAATGGAGGTAAACAAGCTTGCTGGGAAAAATTACTAAGTGACAATAGTGAGGAATTTGTCCAGTTTTTAACCAGAGATGTTTTTATAAGTTTTAAGTTTTTCAGCAAAGAGAGAAATTCTGTGAGATGACAAAACATACAGTTGGTATCAACAGCCAAGAGTTATAGACAAGTGCTCAGGGGGAGGAGTAATGTTTTGATCCAATTTAGAAATACATTACTGATTTGGATTCTTTCTATCATCTGCCACAAAAAAGGGCACTTAGTGTGATTAAATGCCTTCTCAGCATCACGTGAGAGAAGTGCTGCTGGAGACTTGAGATTCTGGGCTGAATCAGTAGCATGTAGCATTCTCCAAACATTGCCTGAAATTTTCCAGGAGCTATTTTGGAAGGATTGATCAGGGAAAACCAATTTGTGAGTAACTTTCTATAACTTACAGGAAGGTCCTAAGCTAAATGTTTGGCATCTGAGTTCACAAGTAAGTGGGGCCTGAAACTTGACATAACATAGTATATTTACCTTGTTTTAAAACAGTATAGTGACAGTCATATTAATTCCTGAATTTAGATGACTGGACAGGTTTGCCTCTTTAATCATGTCAAAAGGAGTATTAGATAATTGCTTCCAAAAGAATATGCTTACCTCAGATGGAAGCCCATCTAAATCCAAAGCTTTACTTGCGGCCATGCAGGCTAGGACCTTTTCACTTCCTCTAAGTTTATGGAGCTGTCTAAGAGAAATGGTTCATAATTTGTCAGGTATTGATGAGACTGACTGTCAAGAAATGTTTTTAAATCAGGGAGACAGTTGTCAGGGACATCAGAAAGCAAATTGTTTAAATTTGAGGATCAGTGGATTTTGAACTTCATTTAGACTTAATGGAAGCGATTGTGACACTTTTTAGTCTTGGTGCAAGTAATTTACTGGGCTTAGAACCCAGTGTATAATAAAAGGTCTCAGTATTATGGATCAGAAACTCTGCTTTCTGAATCAACAGAGCATTGAGTTAATTTCTGTTGTTACCAATGTATAGCTCATAAAGTTTATCAGCCAACAAGGGGTGTGTTCCTTTTAATACTGAAAGTCTGAATTCTAAACAAGGCATTGCTTAGTTTTAACACTGGTGAGTTAAGAATGCAAAAGTAAAGTCCCAGATAAATCCATTAATTGCCTCCAAACTATACTAGAATCTTTTAGTGAACCTTGGTTAAAATTCAGAAATTCATTTTATTTGTTTCTAAGCTGCTCCCAAAAAGCCTTGTTTTTTAAAAGGGAATTGAATTGTTACAAAGGAGTGTGTAAATGGAAATGAAGTTGGTGAAGCTGCATAACAGATCTGATGATCTGAAAGACACAATGAAACAGAGCATGCATTTAAAACTGATGGGGTTAGAGACCAGGGGCCTCATGTATAAACGGTGCTTATGCAAAAACATGTTGTGTACGCCCGTTTCCATGCTCACTTCAAGATGTACAGGGTAGGATTCAAAAGTAATGAGCCTCATTTTGTTCTGACGCGAACGTACTTCGCCGCGCGCCCCACTTGCCAGCGACGGCGACGGTGGGTGTTGGTTTCACAACGCAACGGAGCTCCTACCACTCCGAGCTTTCGGAGCGGTAGGATCGGCCTTGACGGGAACCCCTGTGCGGTAGTGCGTTACACAGAGGAATGGAAAGTTCGTTAGAGCAACGGTACGCATTGAAGACGAAGACCATGCTCATTGCCTTCTTCGGAGTGAAGGGGATCATCCACTACGAGTTTGTCCCGCAAGGACAGACCGTGAATGCTTCTTACTACTTGGAAGTCCTGAAAAGGCTGAAAAGAAGCGTCGCGCGCAAGCGAAGGGACATCAAGGAGAGCTGGAAGCTTCACCACGATAACGCGCCCAGCCACACCGCCTTCATCGTGAGCGCCTACCAGGCCCAGGTGAACGTTCCGGTAGTCCCCCAGCCTCCCTACAGTCCGGACGTGTCGCCTTCTGACTTCTTCTTGTTTCCGCGCTTAAAATCAGCACTGAAAGGAAAATGCTTCGACTCGATCGAGGACATCCAAGCAAATGTCAAGGAAGCCCTTGCAGCCATCCCGGAACAGACCTACATGGACGCCTTCGAGTCATGGAAAAGCCGCCTACAAAAGTGTATTGATGCAGGAGGTGCCTATTTTGAAGACTATTAATTATTTGTACCGATTTGCTCAATAAATTTGTCTTTTTGAACAAAGGCTCATTACTTTTGAATACTACCCTGTATAAAAACTAAACTTGGCATAAAGCCACACACATTCTCATGCCTTAATCTGTGCATGTGCAAGTTTCCACTTGGTTTTGCAAACTGGCGGCACCCAGTGTCAAAGCAGTGCTACTGTTCCTGTGTGGTTTCCCATTCTTTTTTAAATTCACGTCCCTAATGCTGCTTTATCAAATACACTGAAATTAACCATTTATAAATTTAAAGCATCTGATTGTAATCAACCTGTAACAATATAATGGTCCACGGAATGGCCAAACTTTTCCAAATGCCATAGCTGCTTTAGTGTTGTTACTCTCAGTGCACCACTCAGAGTATTTTAACCCACTGTATCTGAGTGTGAAGTCTGCCTCAGCCATTTGCACAGTCTATTCTTTGAACTTCACCCATTTGGCAAAAGCTTCAGAGCCTTTCCTGCATGAACCTCGAACAGTCAATCAGTCCATCAAGTGCTCCCGGTAGAACAGTTTGTACTTATAATTATCTCACTGTAAACTTGTACTACAGCTGTAATATTGCACAACCTGAGCCACTTTATGAACCATTTGCACTCTCTGCACTATATGTACATGTATATTGTACTTATGCTTTCATATTGTATATTTTTCATTGTTTTTTATTATTATTATTATTATTATTATTATTTTATCATTTTATAGGAAAATAAGTTTATGGAGGACTTGTATACTGAATCTCATTGTACCATACAGTAACAAAAAAGGAATTCAATTCAATTCAATTGAACAGAGCGTGTTTAAAAAATGATGATGAAGACTGGCTTCTAAGTTGATTTAGATTTCCAAGAGCTATCCTCTTTGAGCTCTTGATATCATTTTTAAGATGAAATGCATTAAACAGTTTGATACAGATCAATTTTTAACTTCATTTAAATAATGTATATTGTTAATAATTAAACGTGTGGCCACAGTTGCGCAGTGGTAGCGATGAGCTGGCGCCCTGTCCAGGGATTGGCCCTGCCTCACGCTGTATGCTTGCTGGGACTGGGGCTACCCTGGATGGATAGATGGATAGAATAATTAAACATGTACTACATATACAAGATATTTCAATGTTCTTTAAAAATTTTGAAGAATCTGTGTGGTTGGCTTTTTAATTATTACAGAGCCCATTGTGTGGCGATTGGTTACATGAAGATAAAAAAGGAAGGACAGGAATTGGGAGCTGGTACATTTGAAAGAGACAGAACTGCTGTATTAAATTATTTCATCGAAGTCGCACACATCCCAGCAAGCATCTTGCCACATGCAGGAACAATCTCTGGACGGGGTGCCAGCTTGTTGCTACCACTGTGCCCCCCTGTTTAATACATGCTTTAATTCATTTCATCATGAAAATGATATCAAGTATACATCTTACTATTTAAATTGTTCAGAGAGCTGTAATATCATGAATATAATGTATTCTGCGGTTATTTTTTTGCCCACACAAACAAAGATGAACTTAATGTTACACAGACAGTTAACATCAAAATGTCTTCTATTCCCGAATTGTATCACATTATGACAAATATTTTGATCAGATAGAAAGGATGAAGTTAACACTTAAGGAGGTAATTTACATCAAAACATCTTCCTGAATTCTAGTTCACCTTTAAAACAACTGTGCAAACAAAATAGAAGGCCAGGATGATGCCTCAAGTTGTATTGGTTACTTTATAACCTGCAAAGACGTGGGCACCCCTGGGCTTAGGACTTGTCAAATTGGTTACAGTGTGTGAAAGAAAGAAATGCTGGACATGTTTAAAAAATATCAAAAACTTTTAAGCAAAGTCATTTATCATATTGACAGCCAGCCAATCAAATGTGTGTAACATCATATGTTCCAGAATCCCTTGTGGAATTTTAAAATAAATATAGCTTGTCAGTGAGACAATAGACTGAGCGACGTGAAGGAGAAGAAAAATGGAGTGACATAAGGAGAGGGAAGGAACGATGTCGGGAGAGGGCGAGAGATGTGCGACCATTTTCATCAGATTGTCAGCTAAAGCATCTCGTGAAAAACATAGATTGCTAGATCAAAAGCCGCCCAAGGACATTCATCTTTGACACCTCTAATTCTTCCTAAGCTTTTTGTAAAGACTATATATATCTCCAGACTTTGCTTTCTACATTTTCTTTTATGTTTTTCACTACTGGTATTATTGCTGTTTAATCAATACCACGTTGCTTTTAACTTTGTATACTTTGTCTCTATATCTAGAGTATTAAGGTAAATATTTAGAGCACCTGGAGCAGTAAGGAAGTACCAAGTGATCCGAAGTGCAAGTTTTTATTGGGCTAAGGTACAGAGCTCCATCCAATAGTGAACAGTACATAAAGTAAGACGTTAATTGGTTGATAAATTGCCTATAGGTAAGGTTGTTGAGTATTTGTATGTTTGAATATATTATTGGAGACCAAAGGTAATATTTAGGTCTCAGATGTATCTAACACATTGTGCATTATTTGTGGTGAAGATAAGTAATTCTCTTTAGGTTCTAGAGAGTGGTGCATCATTCATACAGCACTTATGTGATTAGATTGCTAGAGAGTGGTGTATACAGTATGTCATTCATATGGCACTTTTGGGGTTAGGGTCTGTGTGTATGTGTGTGTGTGGTATTCTTAAGGTGCGAGAGTAGGCAAACCCAGTAACGAACCTGGAAAGTTCATGTATGCCTGGAGAAAATAAGTAAGGGGAAGAAGAGGGGATTACCACAATAATACAGCATCATTGTGCATAGGTGACGAATTTGTCTATCACTGCAAAAGCCCCTTCTGGAGTAGCATATGTGGCATGCACTGAATCATGGATTAACTATAGTTTTGCCAGGTACAGAAAAAATTACTGAAGACCAGCTTCTTTGGCTTTCCTAAGTGCAGTGCCCATTAAATGTCAGCAGTGTACTGCAAAAGAACTAAAGTCAGAAAAAAATGAAGAAGTTACCCTAAATTGGAGACACTGCACACCAGAAGCTTCATGCAGAATGTGCTGCTTTTCTGAATTTTTTAAAAATTAAACGACATCAGGACGAGGCCTGAGTCAGTCAGCATGGTTAGAGTATTACTTGTGTGCCCTCATTTTCTCGGGGTTGAAATTTGAATGGTGTGCAAATCAATTTTTGCCACATCTCAGATAGAAAGCTGTTGAAATTATCACCCTCGCCATCTCTAAGACCTATAATCCGAATGTTGTGTCATCATGCCCTGTTTTCTTTGTTAGTAATTTTCATTTTTGCGGTGGCAAGTTCGAACGATATAGCAGTTATTTCTGAGTCATTTCAAGAGATGATAGACTGTAGAAAAAGAACTTTCATTGGAATTTTTTCCTGATCTTTCTTAATTCCGACAGGTTCAGTTCTAAGTGTGATGAAGATAGTTTGTATGGTTGCATTCAGGGTGTTTCTGTGCTTCATCAAGAGATTCTTATGGATTTCTAGTAGGAGTCATCACCTGCAGGAACATCCATATCAGAGTGTTGAACCTTGTTTCGAGAATGAAAATCATTTGAATGAGTTCTGTGTCCTGAACATGACACTGCCTAGTATAAAAGGTAAGGAAAATGTTCTGTCAGTTTTGATAGAAATACACATTTGGATTGATATTCAAAGTAGTGTTCTAATTACAGCAAGATGAAAGAGCCCAAGGTTTAAGCAACCATTACCATGAAGTGTCCATGAAGTATGTGATTCCCCTATCCTTTAATTGAAAACTATTTAAATTTGCAACACAGATGAAATTTTATAGTGAGTATAGTTGGTGTATTTATTTATTTTGCCTTAATGGAAACAGATAATGTGAGTAGTATAATGAATGTACCATCTGTCAAAAATGATTGGTGAGTTAAGCCCCGCCCCTTTTGGATTGACGTCATAAACTCCCGCCCCCTTCCGGTTTCCCCGGCCGGAAGTCCGTCACTTCCGTGACCCCCGCCCTTCCTGTTTTTACCACAGGAAATGGCCAAGATCCGTTTGGCGGATGTCCGGTCCTTCCTTGAACCCTCCCATCCTGTTTTTACCCCAGGAAACATCTGTCCCTTCCTTGAACCCTCCCATCCTGTTTTTACCCCAGGAAATGGCCAAGATTTTATTTGATGGATGGGTGCCCCCTCCTTGAACCCGCCCCCACCTCTCCCGAGGACAAGTTCAGGCAAGTCTGTAGCAGACCCTGCCGTCCGCACCTCTTGGTGGTCGCAGGTCTTCTGACTTAGAGTTTCCTGCCCACGGTCGGTTAACCCTGAGGACGCCCCCTTCCGATCCCCGCCCCTATAGGAAGAGAACGCCCACACACACACAGACACACACACACAGCAGCATCATGACCCTTCTGAAACTGATATATAAAAAGCGGCACATTTTTGTTTCTAAAGACTCTGTGAAGAAAAATAGAATCTATGACCAGCACCCCACTGAAACGTCCGATCCGCAGGGTCCGATTGATGGAGCTTTTGAGAAGGATTAAAAGATGTTTAATGCCCGAGTTTCGTGCAGCTAAAGCGGAAGACGATGCGGGGGCTATGTTGCGCTATACACAGGAGTTCTCAGAGGACAACAAGGAAAACTGTCCTCGGCCTCGGCCGCCGACTTCTTGTGCGAAACACAGGAGGCCTCGGAGGACAACGAGGAAAACAGGTCTCCGCCTTTAGTAGTCATGGATTGATTTCTGCATATTGAAGGGGAGGATCAGGCTGATAACGTAACGGAAATCCCACCTTTATTTTACACCACGCCCCTTACCCTTTTACCATAAATACTCAGACTGTTACTCAACGGACCCAAAAGGAGGACGTGAACATTTAAGATCCCCAGCATGTCGGCCTCTACAGACTCTGAAATGACCGGGCTCGGAGTGACAAACTCAGGGATCCCGTCTGAAGCACCAAGGCCTGAATCTTGCCAAGTCTACAACTCATTCTGGACGGACGGACTTCGGGATCCACGCTATTTTAGTATACTCCCCGATTACACTCTCTGGTCAAGAGACCTTGAGCCGGACAGCGGCTTCCATTCTCCAGGTCCTTGGTGTTCTTCCCCCGTCTCCGCTGATGATCAGACGGATAGCCCTGTCTCCGATAAGGCTACTCAGACGGCTCTCTCTTACCTAGCTCCAGGACAGCCGTGGGTGAACAACCAAGGTCCCCAGGAGCTGATGTCGATCGGCCTATCTGAGACAGAGATGGATTGCCCGGACGGTGTGCTGCCTGAAGCCTGGAAAAAGGCCCAGCAAATTATTAAAGGCCTGATGACGTGTCTGCTGGATATTATCGTCTACTACAATCAACAAAAAGAGTGTCAAGGCTGCACGGTTGATCATCCCAGTCAGAGGAGACATACCTGTCTCTCTGAACCTGAAATCACCTACCGAGATGGACGCTTTCTGAGGATTCTGAATATTTTCCGCAAGTCTTGGCTGAAACGACTGACTGTGAAAATTCTGGGGTATTTTAACTTTCTATTGCCGATTCACAAAATAAATGCTGTGGTTGAAAAGACTGTGGGTGAGTTTGAAAATACTAGCTCTATTCATGATACTGTAATGCAGTCATTTTATGAAATGGATGAATACTCCTATTCTATAGTCCGCCGTGTGGCAAATGAGTTTTGTAAGCAGAATATTAATCATGAGGGTTATATGAACCTGTGGACTAAATATGATTTGGAGTTTAATGATATGATAGAACTGAGTGGTAATTCTGTACCTGAAGCATTGTGAACAATTCAGACTCCTAAATAAAATGTTTTCTATAGGTTAAGTGTTGTCAGTGTCTGTTTTATCATCGACGATGGAACAGGTCTTGGAAAAAACATATTATAATTCTGAGAACGCGGGGGCCTTGGGGGGTAAAGACTCCTTGAAAAGAGCTCTCAGGCACACGGGGCTCCATATTGGGGACCGAGAGGTATCCGAATGGTTATCGGGGCAATATACCTATACGATCCATAAACCGGCCAGAATCCATTTTAAAAGGAATAAGGTGTATGTTTCCAAAATAGACGGACAATGGCAGATCGACCTGGTGGATATGACAAACCTAGCCGAATATAACCAAGGTTACAAGTATCTACTGACTTGTATAGATATTCTTTCTAAATATGCCTGGGTCAGGGTACTGAAAAACAAAACAGGTAAAGAAGTAACGAGGGTTTTTCGAGAAATTTTGGAGGAAGGAAGAGTTCCTGTCAAACTTCAAACCGATAGCGGTAAAGAGTTTCTCAATCGGGAATTTCAAAGCCTGCTCAATAAACACGGTATTAAACATTTTACCACCGCTAGTGAATTAAAAGCGTCAGTGGTGGAGAGATTCAACAGAACTCTGAAGACCAAAATGTGGCGTTATTTCAGCTCCTGGAATACCCGGTCCTATGTGGAAGGGCTTCAGAACTTGGTGAAATCTTATAATTTCAGCCATCACAGAGGTATAAAAATGGCCCCTGCCGAGGTGAATAGTTCCAATTCTTGGAAAGTCTTTAAAAACTTATACGGTCTAACTAAGCCCCAAAGAAACTCAAAATATAAGTTCAAAGTCGGGGATACGGTGAGAGTGTCGAAATCCCGGAATCCTTTTACCAAAGGATACGAACAAACCTTTTCAGACGAGGTATTTACCGTTTCTGAACTAGTCCCGAGGGAACCGCCGGTCTACAAACTGAAAGATTATGACGGGGAAGACATTATAGGTTCTTTTTACGACGCGGAGTTACAAAAGATTCGAGGAACGGACGTCTTCAGGATTGAAAAGATTTTGGCGAAAAAAAATATCAATAGAAAAAAGCATATATTGGTGAAATGGCTCGGATGGCCCGAAAAGTTTAATAGTTGGATCCCTGAAAGCTACGCGCAAGACGTTAAATACTGAGAAGCAAAAAATTAGTATTTCATTCACGGGTTTTACAATGGAGAGAAAAAGCTTTTACGTCGTCCTCCCCAGCAACTCTTCCCGAGATGTTTTCCCTAACAACACCATCGCCGAGTTTACAGTCAAATTAGCCGCACCCATCGAACTACAGGGTCCCTGGGAAGTCGGTTTGGCCGAAATCCAGTATCCTCACACCTGGAACACCCTAGACAAACCAGATAACGACTTTATTGTAGTGTCATCGCACTTAACCAGGTTTTATAGTATTCCCGCGGGCTATTACTCTAGCGTCGAGAAAGTGACCTCTAAGATGAATGAAGCGGTGACGAGAGAGCCCAAAGCCATCGAGGCAGGTTCTTCAGGCTTACCGATACCGGAAAACACCGTGAGATTCCGCTACAACGCTCTGGAGCGAAGATTCTACATCTTAAACGCCGCGAAGGATGAAACTCTTCACGTCAGGGGGCAGTTGGGGAGAATTCTGGGAGCCCATTCAGACATGACCATAGGCCTGACGAATGATGCTCCTTACCCCGCGGATATTAGAGCGGGGTTTTATACCTTGTACGTCTACAGCGACATCGTATCTCACCAAAGAGTCGGAGACAGCTATGTCCCTCTCTTGAGATGCCTACATATTGAGGATGAGATGAATAAGATTACCACAATCACCTACGACAAGCCGCACTACGCTCCGGTCAGCAAGACTCAGTTTGATACTTTGACCATTGAAATAAAGACGGATCAGAACAAAGCTGTACCATTTCAGTTTGGCAAGGTCATAGTCAAGTTACATTTCAGACCCTCTAAGAGGTGCGTGCACGATTAATACAGAGATGAGATCTTACCAGGACCCTAGCCCTTATGTGCATTATTACGAAGCCCAAGCGGGTAGCAGGCTCCCCGGGTTCTCTGGGGCTCCAGTGATGTACGGGTCGGGGATCGGAGGAATATTTCGAGGTCTGTTTAGAAGAGCTTTACCTCTCTTGAAAAGAGGATTTGAAATTGTCAAACCACACATTAAATCAGCCGCCAAGAATATTGTCAAAGACGTGGTGGCTGGGGCCATGTCCAGAGCTATGACTCGAGGAAGTGAAGAAAATCAAGGGGGGGTCGGGTCTGATGGTCATGAGGAAAACTAAACGTAAGAGACCTCCCGGGTCACGCGCAGGACCCATCCTCAAAAAGACACGCCGTTCAGCTTTTACATCATTTCCTTCTCTCCGCCACAAGGATAAGTCCCGCACCCGCAGAAAAAAGAAATCGAAAAACATTTTTTAACTCAAAATGTCTTTCGTTCATCGCATGTCTCAAGAGTGTGTGAAATCCGAACTGGACTTGTTTACGGTACCCTATACTCAGACTAGCGTAGAAAAAAGCATCTACGTCGAGGTGCCCCCTCTCTCAGCTCTATCTGAAGTCGCCCCTTTAGAGTTTCTGATTACTGGGAACGGTGAAGACTACTTGGACCTGAATAATACGCTTCTTCACATCCAATGCAAAATCGTCAATGCCGACGGAACTAACCCGCCACCAGTGGCCAAGGTAGCCTTTGTTAATTATCCGATAGCCTCTTTATTTTCACAAGTGGATGTGACCCTGGGAGACCGCTTAATATCCCAGAGTTCCAGCCTTTACCCGTACAGGGCCCTTTTTGACGGACTGCTAAATTACAGCAATGAAACTCTCAGGTTCCAATTTGCGTCGGGTCTTTTTTACAAAGACACGGCCAACGAACATGAAAACACAGCCTTGGACGGTCCGAATGAGGGATTCAAAAAAAGAAACGGCTATACATCCCAGGGTAAAACAGTAGAACTCCTCGGACCTATTCATTCTGACCTATTTTTTCCAGAAAAATTAATTCTAAACGGTGTGGATGTCAGAATTAAAATGGTGCGGAGCAAAAATGAATTCTGTCTGATGTCCGGAGATGCCGAGCGCTACAAAGTAAACATTTTATCCGCCTGTCTTTTTGTCAAGAAAGTGAAAGTTTCAGCGGCTGTGAAATTGGGACACGCTCACGCTCTCACAAACGCCAATGCCAAGTATCCCATGGAAAGAGTGAATATGAAAGTTCTCAGTATGCCTGCTGGGATACGTGTGAGCAATCAGGAGAACTTGTTCTTGGGACAGCTGCCCAAGTACGTGGTCATAGGCATGGTGGACAATGAGGCCTTTTCGGGGGATTACGCTAGAAATCCCTTCAATTTCAAGCATAACCAAGTGGAGTTCCTGGCCTTGTATTTGGACGGAGAACAGATTCCAGCCAAGCCCTTTCAACCCAATTTTGCTAATGACAACACAGCTCGAGAATATTACAACCTCGTGTTGGCCTCCGGAAAGCATTTGAAAGACCAGCCTCTAGCCATCAGCCGTTCTGACTTCTCCCGGGGATACACCCTGTTTGCCTTTGACTTGACACCTGATCAAGAATGCGGGGACCATTTCTCCTTGGTGAAAACAGGGAAGCATGAGATGTGAAATACGCTTTCGACAGCCTCTACCCCACACTGTGAATCTAATAGTGTACGCAGTCTTTGACAACATTATTGAAATAAACCAGAGAAGAAACATCCTTTATGATTACTAAAAAAGCATGAACACCCTGCAGATCGAGGAACTCATGGCCAGCAACCCGTACACAGAAAAACTGTTTTACGGAGTGTTGGCGTGCGATGAGCTGCCTAAAAAAATACTTACGGATCTCCCGGCCATGATCATAGTCAACACTCACCGTCAACATCAACCCGGAGAACACTGGTTGGCGATATACCTCAGAGAAGACGGAACTGGAGAATTTTTTGACTCCTATGGAGCCCCACCAGACTTTATCTATTTTCCTGAGGAAATATACAACTTTTTAAGCAGAAACTGTAAAGAAATTATTCACCATACCCGACAGCTTCAAAGCTGGTTCTCCAACGTTTGCGGACAACACTGTATTTTTTTCCTGCATCACAGAGGAAAAGGACGCTCTTATAAAGAGATCATGAACCTGTATTTTAATGAGGACACCAAAAACGATTATATGGTTCAAAATTTTGTCAGTACCTTGTCTAAGAATATTTCAAGAAGTTTTCAGGAGTACCCCTGTATGCAAAGCTCTATGATTTGTAATTATCTTAATAAAGAATAGACATTCTGTATAATCAAATGTAATATTTTATTAAACAAAAAATAATTACATTTCAATAAGGAATCCATTCATTCTTTTTACGAGATTTGATTTTCTTGCCAACAGGTGTAGCGGAAGCAGCAGCAGCAGTGATAGAGGCAGCGGCCCCCTCTGGGGAGGAAGGTTTGAAACTCTCTAAAAGTTCTCTCGTGTCGGCATTTGGCACGGCAGAGGACGGGATGTTCAAATCGGCCAGGGCCTTAACAAATTCTTTCCACCCCCTAGGTCTCCGATAGGACGGAATGTTGCGTCGGGCGGTCAAGTTCCGCATTAGATCGACCATATTCGTCCCGGGTAAAGGTTCTCCACGAAGCACAAACTCTCCCAAGCCATTCCAGTAGGTTGTATTAGGGTTATACGACATTTTCTGTAAAATTATTTCTGTGTATTTCTTTGATTTATCCGGCGCACTTTTCAAAATCTCATCGTACACACAGTCTTCGGGGTTACTAGGAGCCTCTTTGAGAGCCCCCGGCGGTTCCTCTTTGCTCTCGGCAGGCAGTAATAATGTCAGAGAACCGGTCAAGTATCTCTGCAAAACGTTCGTATAAAGTTTAACTTTTGCCTCGACGGTCAAGTCACTACGTTTGAATATGAGTTTCATTTGTTTATCCAGCTCACTTTCCGTAGCGCTTAAAAGGCCGGTGGAAGCTGGGGCTTTCTGCTGCCATTGAGCCATTTGTTGTTGAGGGACCAGGTACATCTTGCGTGTGTATTCCATATTTATACTCTCGATCCTATTAGACTAGTAATGAAAGGAATGGCTGCGCTTAATAGGGCACCGAGAAACCCTCCTTTTTGATTTTAAAGGGTTTTTTTCTTTTTAACTTTGAGTTTTTTATCGCCGAGTTTTTTAATGGCGCAGCGATGCTTCTTCAGCAACTTGAACTGTCTGGACGTCAGAGGAACGCGGCCTTTTAAAGTATTGAGAGCTATTTCCGACAGAGTGTAAATTAAATCGTCCGGAGCCTTGCTCAGCACCGCTTTTCTTTGGCGACAGGAACCCTTATGTAGGGTCTTGAGCACAGGGAAATTTCTTTTTATTCTGCACGACATGCCGACTCTTTCTCAAATACTTGAAAAGTTGTCCGTCTTTATCTTTTCACGACGTACACAGCAGGCTAATCGGGAGGAAACAAACTGGTACGTAATCGAAATTCGTCAGGCGTATGGGCTTTCAGGTCCACCAGAAGATAACCGTAAGGTTGCCTTGTAGCGTCCTCAAAGACCTCCAAGAAAAATTTAACCCTCCCAGGATACATTTGACGCGCTAAACTGGTAATTTGCAGTTTATCTCGGGGGTTTTTAAAGAGGGTAATGTAATTGGCATTCAGATTTATAGTTCTACTTTTCTTGCCTTGAAAAAATACATTTTGGACCAAGTAAATGATGGACAAATTCCTGTGGTGAGTATATTTTGTGAAGGCCCGCTCTATCTCTTCACTATGACTCGCCTGTTCCATCAAATCGTCGACGATCACCAGGTTGACACGATCAGGGGGCAGTAGTTCATCGTCGCTTAAGGAGATGGGTAATCCCTCCAAAAATTTGATTTTGGGAAATTGAGCTAGTAGCTCATCGTACAGAGGCTGCCAGCAGCTGTAAAACCCGACTATATTGTCGGGGCAACGAGAAAGCACATGGTCCGCGTGCTCCAAGAGTTTTTTCACATAATGCGATTTGCCCGAACAAGAGGGTCCCGAGACTATTTTCGAGAACGGATGCTGAAGTCTAACGTCAAAACCCTCTTTAGTATCCATAAGGGAGAGTGGTGAAATCGGGCAATAGAACCCTTTTGTTGTACACCACTCTGAATCTTTTTCTGAGTGGCCGAGTTTGTAACGTCAGGTTCTTTTTGTTCCTATGAATCTGGGAACCCTGAACCGTTATTTCTTTCGCGAGATCGTGTTCCACAAAACTGTGCACTAGATCCGTTAAAGAGTATAGGTTTACCGTTTGAACCGTTTCGTGATTGAGAGTAATGCCCTTTACCTTCATGCAGACCTTGCCTTTGAATGTTTTGTACGCGTATGTTTTCGGACCCCCAGAAACAAACTCTTCTATGAAATCGTCAGGATCTAATTCGCTGGTGAGTTCCCCTAAATAGTCCCCGAGCGGCGGAGTGTACTGCCCGGGGGAGGCTGTGAATATAACGGAATCTGTATCATGATACAGAATCCTCGGGCCTAAAAGTTCCAGCAATTCGTACAATTCTAGGCGAGCATACGCTGTTGTAAAAGCGGCAATCACCACGTTGACTGGCCCGGGTACAACGTATCTGTCATCAGCATACCTCCACTGCACTTGAGCGATTTGGTCGCTGACAAAACCAAAATAGGATACCCTATACACGTCTGAGAACAGGTAATCAAAGAATTCTTGGTTGTGTTTAACAAACGTTGTAGTCGATTGGTTAGGCTTCTGACCGAATTTTCCCCAAAGAGAATTCAGAAATAACTTTGAGAAATTTGTCTCTTAGCAGGGTTGGAGGCGATGTTTTCACTCTCCAATAAGACTCCTTCTTTTACGAAATAGTCTTCAACATACCGCCGGCGGGAGGCCTCGTCCTGGGCCCACGAGGGCCACCCAGAGGCTTCCTGTTTGCCTTTCAAATGAATTTTGATATAATCGGAAAATAAATCGGATATGCTCTGTTCATAGTGCCATATCTCGTGTATTTTTAAAATTGTATACCCTTTATCCAAGGCTTTTAGGATTTCAACGCTGCACCAGGTTCCTGTTAAACACCTTTCCTGGTCATTGTGACTGCAAAGTCCTGTGTTTGATTGGGTTTCTGCACACGTACGGCACAGAGTGAACATCAATTTACCACAAATTCTTAAAGGGAGGACCGGAAAATACAGATTACGAGGGGGAAGCATGGTGATTTTAATGAGCCCAAAGTAATGTTCAAGATCCGTAAAATCCTCAAAAACAAATGTCGGATGTCCTGTCGGGTAGGTTTTTGTTTTGTTAACGTAAGGGTACAGACTTGTAAAATCGTAATAATGCATTTGTTCATCACCTTGAACCTTATGATATAATTTGATTGCGTTGGTGCGCCCTCCATACAGGGCGTCACGGGGGTTGATAGGTTCAGGAAACTCGAAGCGTTTTAAGAAATCCTGAATCTCCGAGTCCTCTTTTTTCATACTTTCCCATTCATGTTCCCAGAGCACTCTAACCGTCAGATTAAATTTTTCACGCAAGTCCTTCAGTTTGTCATCAAATGTTTTAAACAACTCGGCAAAAGGATCCCCCGTGAGAGGATGTTTAGCTTGCGCATCGTAGCATTTGGGGCAACCGTGATAAAAGCACCCGGCAAACTCAAAGGCCGTAGGGACACCCTGAACTTCTGCATAACCGTCTAGATAAAAGGACCCCATCTTTACTTCACCGTGATTCAACGCGTGTTGAATGTTTATATTTTCCTTCTCGTAGAAACATCAGCCATTGAATAGAGGCATTAGAATAAGCTTTGTGAGTGCTTTTGTAATGATCACTCGGAATTATTCCAATCGCATTATCAGGCATGCAATTTTGTCTGTACATGGACAGGCAGAGAGAAGCTAGGGTCAAACATTGAAAAGGATCGATATTACCGATCCTGAGCACTTCCTCTCTAAATTTCATGCACGCTGTTCTCAAAATAACCACGTCGTTTCTACAATAGTAAGCCATTTCTCGTCTAAAGTTGAAAATACCATTTTTAATCGAATCGTACCAAGACAAAAATTCCTCTCTCTCCTGACTCATCATGTTTTGAATGCCGTAATATTTAGGTTTGGGGTACGGACCTATGTAATTTTGATTTTCAATGGTGTTAAAGAAATGGGGAAAGTACCCTTTTTGAGCCTGGAAACCCAAGGCCTTGGGCATACCGCTCAATTTCATGGGTAAGAAGCTCAACGAGTCGATAAATCTCAAGTCATAATCTTCTTCTATTAAACAGATTAGTTTACAACCCTGAGCTGTAACATCCGGAGTTTGCCCGCTCTCGACGAGATACTTCATTAGGAAATATCCGTCATACCCCTTAGAATTGTGAGCTATGAACGTGTACTCTTGGTATTTCGGACATCGGTATCTGTGGAAGAACTTTGCGACACAGTCCTCCCCGGACCAACTCCACGATTGACCGTTCCAATGCATGCAGTGGATGTAATTGGGGATATGGATTCCGTCATCTTGACGGCACTCAAAATCATAGAACACATACTTTTCGTAGAGCGGTCTTTGCTGTAAGCTTTGAATAAAACACCGATGATTATCACCAGATTTTTTCAGGGCCATTCTACAAACGCGACAGTGTTTGGGACGGCACTTGTGAGGTTTTGACTCGGCATTCACTATGTATCTCCGTTTGCAAAGAGGACAGACTTTATGGACATCGCAGATACTTTCAGACCTGCGCGTCTTTTCATTCCATTTGAGCGTTTTGTGGATTTTGAAGCATAGCCTTGATCGACAGAAATGATGGCAATCGGAACAACGAATAGCCTCCCCGTCAACCCAACGACAGTCTGTACATAAACAGATGTCACAGTGCTGCTCACAACGATGTTGTGAAGGATGACAGTACCCTTTGTAGCAGAAATCACAGATATAGGAAAACCCCAGAAAACCTTTTAGATTCAAAATGCCGTAATAATGATCCTGGTGTAAAAACAGAAAAGCCGTCTTTGTTTTTCTGTCACGGGACGCTTCAAATTTTAAAAAAGTTGTAGTGTTCGGTTCCCGGTACCAGACGATGATTTTAACTCCCATTAACTTCTCAAACTGTTCAATATCTGCAAACGTTACTTTCTGATCCGTCGATAATCCGGCCCTAACGTGTATTCGACGAGCCTCTTGTTCACACAATTTCTGATTGTTTCTGAACCTAGTATTTAATACAACCAGCACACCCCTGGCAAAACAACACTGATCATCCGGGTTGAAAGAGATCCATAGGTGTTTTCGTTTCTTTTGAACGATTATATCGTTGAAAAGGGTACAGGCTTTACGCCTAGATCCCCCCGATGGAACCCTCACTACCTGAACGATTAACGTCAGACTGGAATCGGCTAAAATAGTAGCGTGACTCTGAAGAAGTAATTCAATTTGGTTTAAAAAATCCTCCGCAGAAAGCATACCCGCTGTGGTTAGGGAAAAAACACTGGGGCTGAGAGATTCGGCCCGTAATTCTAACTGCACTAGATCCCTAGGATCCAAAGTGCTCGTAAAACTGTCTAATATTTGCTGCACGGTATCGTGTATATGATTAAAAACTTTGGCGAATGAATCAAGTGTGTAGGCCTCAGAAAAATTGAAATCGTGTCTAATTTCGAGGTTGTTAAATTTTGGACGCTCCGTTATAGATAAATTATTTAATCTAGAAGTGGATGGTTGCGGGGAGCTTACTGATGGGTCTGGAGAGGAAGGATTGACCGTATGCGAGGTAGATGGCTTTGGAGAGTTGGGTTTGAGACTCGCTTTTACCCCGGATGGATTAGTCACTCCGGACCCTGTCTGAGGAAATGATTGAGCCCTACTAAATGATCAGCAGACGAGTGCTGATGTGAGGTAGATGGATGTGGAGAGTGAACTCCGGACCCTGTTAAATGATCAGCAGGCGAGTGCTGATGTGAGGTAGATGGCTGTGGAGAGTGAACTCCAGACCCTGTTAAGTCATCAGCAGGCAAGTGCTGATGTGAGGTAGACGGATTTGGAGAGTGAACTCCGGACCCTACTAAATGATCAGCATGCGAATGCTGAAGAGGGGCAAAGCCCTCTGAGGTAGAAGGTTGTATTACAGGGTCATTGACTGGTGTGTGCTGAAGTGTGTGTCTAATTGCACCAGAGGAGCAAGACAACCCCGAAGTAGAAGATTGCGGGGTTTTTACATTCGTGTCTAGGTTGTTAGGATATTGTGAGGGATCTGAAGCCGCTCTGGCCTCAGAAGAGGTGTTCTTCAAAAGATCCCACAGATTGTTAACTACGGTTATTTCATCAGAATTTAGAACCTGGAGCGAATTATTAATGATGTCAAAATTGTCGATCGGATGTGTCACTGGTTGTGGTGATTGATCAATTTGAGGAGATCGTGGAGGGGTGGGGATTTTAGGGGGCTTTATAGAATATTCTAAATTATCAGACATCTCTTTTAATAGTCTCAGATTTTCACTGGACGGTCTTTTCCTACCTTTACGCCCTCCAGAATATTCACCACCTGTATCACTGCCACTGTCGCTGCTGCTGCCGCTAGAGCTGTTGTCAGGCATGACCTAAATTTAAGCAAAGTTAACAATTGTGAACACAGAATATTATTTTCCTTTAATTACGATTTAGAGCAATGTAAAAAGCATGCATCAAATGTGAACACAGAATATTATTTTTATGAAAAAAGTATAAAACTTTTCCTTTAATTACGATTTAGAGCAATGTAAAAAGCATACATGTTCATCAAATGTGCACACATATCGGGTATGGAATTGTACACAGGAGCGTCTAATTCTACAAATTGAAACAGTAAATGGTGAAGTTGATCAGTCAGCTGCTCCAGTCTTTCTCGATGTCTCTGCCGGTAGTCAGGACGAAGGGAATAGCGGCTTCTACGTCGTGTTCCGCTGTCAGAGTGAAACACAACAGGCATAGGTGTCCATCTCCTAGAATAAGAAGGTGTCGGAGATAGTGGCGAAGTCTGTAAGCTGAGCTCGGAGGGATCCGGCGAAGGCTGAACGCTTCTCTCAGAGAGAGGAGGGGTTTGTAGATTCTCCCAATTATTGTACTGGGCTAGATTTTCGGAGCCTTCCAACAGTTGCGTTAAAATACCCGGGGGGCTGTTTCCTGAAAATAAAATATGAACTTAACATTTAAACCCCCCTTTTCACAATATTCTGAATTTTCTTTGGTAAACTAAATTCTAAAATGTCACTTACTGCCGGGCTCCCCGGTGAAAACCCTTTGAGGAACTGCTTCACTCTCTACAGGGATATTGCCTAAAAACAAAAAAGCATGCTTTCTTTAAAATAACTGCCCGATTCCAAAGCTTGTTGTTGCTCTACAGGAATATTGCTTAAAACAAAATGCACACACTCTTTAAAATAGCCGACCGATTCCAAAGCTTATTGATGCCTAAACAAACCACCCTGTTTCCAATGTTTATTGTTGCTTAAAACAAAATGCACACACTCTTTAAAATAGCAAGCCCGATTCCAAAGCTTGTTGTTGCTTAAAACAAAATGCACACACTCTTTAAAATAGCCGACCGATTCCAAAGCTTGTTGCCTAAAATGCATACTTTTTAAAAAAATAAGCTTATTTTATGATAGCTAGAGCACCAGATGGGCAAATTTTAACAAAACCCAGCACCAAGATGGCTAAAAGGACATTCTGATTCTTAAGATATAAGTTCATTGACACATGAATCAAGTAAAAGTCACTCAGGACTTTGAGTATACTAGGATGTATTAAATAAATATTTGCTTGTTGCGACTCATACAAGAGGCGCTCTCTTTAAACAACCCCGGACTTTAAAGCCAAGAGTGAAAAACCCCCAGACATTTAACATCATGAATGAAAAAAATCCCGAGCTCGTGCACACGTTATAAACAGAATATTTTTAAAATAAATAATTGCTTGTTGCGACTCATACAAGATGCAATCTCTCTTTAAACAATCCGGACTTTAGAGCAAGGAGTGAAAACGCCACAGACATTGCGCCCATAATTCATCCTGACATTTAACATCATGAATGAAAAAAAAAAAAAAACCCCGAGCTCGTGCACACGTGCACACATTATAAACAGAATATTTTAAAAATAAATATTCTCACCTTGTTCAGCATTTTTAATCGGAGATTCGACCGGAATGTAGCACTCTAATAAAAAACAAAAAAAAAAAAAAAGGAATCAAACGTAATTATCCTCACACACGCATGGCCTCTTCATGAACTATGCCAAAAGAACTACAGATGCCCAAAGAACTACAAGCTTTCCCTTGCGCATGCGCTCTCATACAAAAGATTAACACTCGCTGACAATTTCATACAAATAAGCGAAAACAAGCGAAAACTTTAAAAATATCCTTACCGCTTTCCGTTTCTGCTCTGATGTACAATTCTAAGAAAAAATATATAAGGATTCAGCCGATCGTTTTTAAAACATGCTCGTTAATAACGTTTATAATAATCGTAAAAATGTCTTACCATGATCATTAGGTTTTCTGAGGACAATGCTCGGAATAGAGATTTCTGTATGGAAAATAAATATAATTCATTTAGGCCTAAACACAAAGAGTAGAAATCAATAAGGAGGGTCGTGAAAACGCACCGTCACGGATGAAATTAGCAGACATCTTCTCATCTCTCTCAGTTTGATGAAGGATAAAGTTTCGATTATGTACGCGTCTCAATTTATAGATGTAAAGCGCGGCAACTTAGAAATGATTTGTGCTGGACAATCAATTTAACAGGCTGTTCAATTATTAGAAAGGATTTTTTTTTTTTTTTAGACTAGTCGTGTCAATCAATTCAACTATGGTCTATCTGTCAGAAGATCTTATCCGCTCTATGGAAACATCTGTGGGGCGTATCCGCACCTTTGAACGAAAAATTCCAATATTTTAAAGTCAGCTTTTTTGTACGCATTCGAAATCTTTTAATATCACAAAGTGAGACCTTTTTTTTTTTTTCACACTGCCCCCGAACAATCTGAGCCTTGCTGAGGTGCTTAAGACAATTTCACTTGGCTGGGATTTTTTAAATATATAACTCCGGGTTTGAAATTTATACGTCTCAAACGTTCTTTAAAAGGATCCTGTTGCCTATTATTTAACGGTGTGCGTGATTTTACAGATCTTATATCGATCTCGTTATCATTAAAAACTTTTTCATCTCGTGGGGTTTAGCTCCTGATACGTTTGTGCGCAGGATGTTGTCCCGGGGCCTCATGGCCGTGTGGTCTGTCAGTTTCCTGGGGCTGCTCTCTGCGTGCACGCGCAGCGGTCTGCTCCAAGAGGCTCTGTGTGTAGACGAAGAGAACTGGCCAGCTTGTATTTGGAAACTACAGGCAGCCTGCTCCGAGACAGAGAGCCGGACAGCACCCTGCGGGGTGAAGTAAAGGCTTTTTCAGCTTAGAGCCTATCTGTGAGTTGAAGAAATCATTTACTTAGATAAAGGAATAGATATATTAAATCATAGAGTTTCTTGCCCAAAGCACTAGAGACAGGAATGGTCCCCAGAGGCCTGGATGGTAGGGGCCCTTCCTTAACATGTTGGTGTCTGTGTGGATGTGTGCGTGTGTGTGTGTGTGTGTGTGTGTGTGTGTGTGTGTGGAGGCGCTCTCTCCTCGGGCTACAGGCAGAGAGCCGGACAGCACCAGGCTGGGGTGAAGTAAAGGCTTTTTCAGCTTAGAGACAGTCTGTGAGCTGAAGAAAATCATTTTTGATTTAGATAAAAGTTTAGATATTTTAAATAATAGATACAGAGATTTTCTTACCCAAAGCACTAGAGTCAGGAATGGCTATAAGGCAGAATGGAGAGGCTGAAACATGTGTGTGGTTGTCTCTCCTCGGGGAGAAATGATCAAGGACTGGCCTGGGACTGGACTCAGAGTCAAAATGACTATGACGGCCATCCGGTGTGTGTGTGTGTGTGTGTGTGTGTGTGTGTGTGTGTGTGTGTGTATGTGGGCGTTCTCTTCCTCTAGGGGCGGGGATTGGAAGGGGACGTCCTCAGGGTTAACCGACCGTGGGCAGGAAACTCTAAGTCAGAAGACCTGCGACCACCAAGAGGTGCGGACGGCAGGTTCTGCTACAGACTTGCCTGAACTTGTCCTCGGGAGAGGTGGGGGCGGGTTCAAGGAGGGGGCACCCATCCATCAAATAAAATCTTGGCCATTTCCTGGGGTAAAAACAGGATGGGAGGGTTCAAGGAAGGGACAGATGTTTCCTGGGGTAAAAACAGGATGGGAGGGTTCAAGGAAGGGACAGATGTTTCCTGGGTTAAAAACAGGATGGGAGGGTTCAAGGAAGGGACAGGTGTTTCCTGGGTTAAAAACAGGATGGGAGAGTTCAAGGAAGGACCGGACATCCGCCAAACGGATCTTGGCCATTTCCTGTGGTAAAAACAGGAAGGGCGGGGGTCACAGAAGTGACGGACTTCCGGCCGGGGAAACCGGAAGGGGGCGGGAGTTTATGATGTCAATCCAAAAGGGGCGGGGCTTAACTCATCAATCATTTTTGACAGATGGTGCATTCATTATACTACTAATGTGCATCACTGTAACTCAGAGGTTAAGGTCGGTGCTTTTCGTAATAAACTTTCTGGTTTCAAATTTCACAATCAGATGTTCTCCATGTGGATTTTGCATATTATCACAGTGTATACATTAGTTTTAGTTCAAGTACTACAGTTTGATCACAAATCCCAAAAACATGCAGGTTATGCCGATTGGCAATTCAAAACTGGCTCCAATATGATTGAAATTATGGATGTGTGTGAGTGGATCCTGCAATGCATTTGCACTCCAGCCTCACCCTACTCTCAACAACCATGTGGCCAAAATTGTATTAACTAGCTTTGCGAGTAATGTAAATTTCCCTAAGGGTGCAATTGTGGACCATCCAATTGCCCGGCATTCTGTATAAGGATGTTTTCTGCATTGTGCCCAGTGTTGCTTGGATAGGCTTCAATCTCCAAACAATGCTGACTTGGATTAAGTGGGTTTGAGAAATATATCATTTTAGTTCCTTTAGTTGTCAATCCATTAAGTACATTTATTACAGCAGTCTAAAAGCTTCTAAATTCCTTCAGAATTATGGTTAAATGCAAGGGAATTTATACAATTCTTCTTTCTCCTCATCACTATCTGGAAATCAATGCTGTTTCAGTGTGTCTTTGAGGATTCCAAACTGACAAAAAAAATCACATGGTTCCAGTCCTGTACTATAAACTGGGTATGTGAGAATGCCTGATTTCATTTTCCTCAACACCCTAAGCAGTCTGCACTTATAACAGTTGTCCAAAATTTTTCTCAGTATCTCTGTCAATTTCTACACACTTTAATAAAAAAAAACATATAGTGTGCTCTCATACAGTGTGCAATATTTGTGTGAGTTTCAAATCCTTCAACACCTTACACCCTTAAAAATCTCAAAACTCTCTTGCATTATACTTTAGAGTATGGTGATAGATGTGCAGCTGTTTTAACAGTTTGGCCACAGCCTGTGCTTTGACAGAAAGTTTGGTTTGAGCAAGGCACTGAACAGCTGGAATATGTGTTACATTGTGATGAGTCTGCAGGCTACAACATAAAAATTTCTTGGAAACATAACCGTAGACACTTTTTGAAGAACCCTAGTATTTGTGTTTATTAAAAAACTGGAGGAGTGACAGGTGAGAAAAGAAAATATAAGCATTACCCTAATTCAAATGGGAGTTGAGTTTATATTTATATCATTACACTAGAAAATTATCCCTAAAATGCAATGTCATTCCTAAGAGGTTCTTTTATCATTTCAGAAGTAAAAAAAACAGCTAAACGAAAGATAACAGAGACAAAGACAGCAAGGGGAAGAAATTGAAATTACAGGAAATAGAAAATTCTAGCAGCTTACTTTATTTTTGAAGTAGGAATGTGAAAAAGCTAGACGTCCCCTGTAAGCAACAGGTAATATTATTAAACAATCAACAAGTCTGAGATTATGAAAAAATAACTAATTGGAATAAAATGCAAAGTTAAGTAAATTGGTGAGGCAGGATGACTCTACCCATTAGTGCTCATGGAAAATAAAAATTAAACGGTACTTAAAGGAAAACTTACTGAACAACGGATTAGAGTTGCAGTTGTAAATGTCCTACTAATATTTATTTTCTTCACATACTGTAGCTTGCAGAGCAATTTCTTTTTCATCCCCATATAGACTACAGAGCTTTTAGATGAGTCGTTCTTGTTCATGCATTGATATACATCACCTTACAGACTTTCCGCCTCCCACTGCAATTTGCTAGCAGTCTATATATACATAAAGATAGCATGCAGAAAATGATTTCTTTTTTCCCTTCAAGTGCCATCCTTTGAGTCTAAAATGGCAAATTCTACTGTACATTTATGGTCATGATGGAATTAGAACCTTTTCCCCTGAAACTCCTGAATGAACAACAGTTCTCTAATACAAAGAGGAACATGCTTTAGCTGACTGTCTTAGTTATACATCGAAAATGCAGTGGATTCATGCCCTTTCTTCTTTTTACATTTTGCTTTTTTTGAAGCCTTCTGCCATTTTTATGGTAGTAAATTGGTTCTGTAAATGTGTCTATTTTCTTCTTCTTAAAAAGTTTTCCTTTATACTCCAAATTCATTCTGTTTTTATATCTGTTGTCTCAAGTCTGTTCATGCAATCCTTTGTTTTAAGTTTCGATCTTTGTCTCCACCTGTTCTGGTTGATGATGAACAGAAGTTAAAAATTCAAAAGATATGGGATTGCCATGGGTCCAAGGGTTATTATATTGGAGTAGTTACGTTACAGAAGGAATGTTCATATTTCCAACCGTGATGTTCTTGCTCCTGTGTTGCTGCATTAATTGCATCATAATTGTACTTGATGGTCACACGTGGAGGTCATGTTCTTTTTCTTTTTTTTTGAAGAGGTGTGCAGGTCAATTTGGATGGGTATCTTATGATATTATGTATTTTCCCTGGGACTTGATCATTTTTAGTAAGTTTGGATTCTTTTAGAACTTGCTTTCAAATTTATTTTCTACTTTTGCTTTTATTTGGGATTTGAGAAGAACAGTATCTTGTTTCTTAGTGGCCACAGCCATTTTGAGTAATTGCTGCTGTGAGGTAATATGAGGTCATTTAAGTGATGATATTTAAACAAATGCCACATTTCACCCTTTGACTAAGTTTGTGGATACAATCTAAAACTTTTAGTGAGTCCTCCTTGTAGTCCTTTCATTTTAACCAATTTTTGGCTAGGTTCTTTGAGACTTGGATTTGGCTTGCTTAGTGAGATTCATCACACTTTTATTTGATAACTGGTTATGACCCTTGCTAGTCATCAGATTAAGTCACACTTACGAGCCTGTCACAGAGCACAGAGCTAGAAAATTTCCATAATTAAATCCATATATAATCATATCATAAGGGTATCTCTGGGTGTAAGTAAGGTGGAAGGTTGAGTAGATTTATCAGCAGATAGAATAAAGATTTAGATGCATCCTAGAGTCAAACTTTTGTGTCAAACTATGTAAACAAAATCAAATACAATACAATTTATTTTTGTATAGCCCAAAATCACACAATAAAATAAAGAAAACATAAACATCGTTGTAATGATCAATGGTTGCAACTCAATGATCTAAAGGTGCAGAAGACCTCATAATATATAAATCTATTTTAGTGGAACATCAGTACTGGGAAGAGATTTTGCATAATTAAAAACAAGAAAAGCATTTGGTGTAAACAAAATTGATTTATATCTGAAGTCAGATATAGCAGATTTATCCCATAAGCTTTGCTAATTACTGAACATTTATTATTTGAGAACAGGCTGAGAGCATAGCAAGATGTTTACTGGTGAATTATAAATTACAAAGTTAGAAAATTACTTAATGTCTGCACACTGTAATACAGATTAGGTTAAAAACACAGTAAAACAAAGCATTTCAATCATTAATTTTGTCTTTGCATGTATAACAACCCAATACTTTATGCTTCATAGTTAATCCTATATGGCAATAGCCACCATTTAATTCTATGCAACAAGAAGATTACATTTAAACTAAAGATACTGCAATAATATTTTATCTATTAAAAGGAAGAGAGAGCCCTGGGAGCAATCCTGTGTTGCAAACACAGCATGTTGTTTTTAAATAGACAGTTGAGGTTTTGTTATTTTTTAACAATATACTGTATCTGACCTACACTCTCCACTGTCTATGGTAACATATAAGAACACAAGTCTTGCAGGTTTCTGGAGAGAAATTTCAAAACATTTTTTTTTTTGTATTTTCAAGTCTGTGCTTTGTCTTTCTAATTTTGTTTACTGTGTGAAGCATCTGCTGTTGGCACATGCTGTTAGCAGGGGGTATATAAAGTAAAATGTGAATGAAGGATTGCTTGAAATTCTTACTTTAATTTTTTATATGGAACACTGATCTGTACAGTGAAGAGAATGACATACCCATATAGATATAAACATATTTTTTTTAACCAGATTTTTTTCTGGAATGGCACCCTAGTTTAAATTTACATGTCATTGTACATTTTTTCTGTCTATTTTACTGCGTTATGGTGTTTGCCTTTGTTTTAAGTCACCATCCTACCTAGTGGTTCACCAAGCTGATTTACAAAGTGTAACATTAGTAGATAAAAAAAATACAATTTTTTTTTTATTATTTTATTGATTTTATTGTAATCATTCCATACAAATAGATCAATTTTTACAAAAATTAGGATTGAAGACAAATCAACCCCCACCCCTGAGAAAGAGAGCATGGCCAACGGAGTAAAACTTAAAGCTAGTAAAAATAAATAAACTGATGAGTTTAATAGGCGGATAAGGATAAATGGAGAAGATAAAGAAATGGGAAGAGAATCTGCTTCCTCAGTGCTTTAAGAGCTTATTCTAAAATATTATTGATTAGATCCTGCCAGGTTTTGAAAAAGTTCTGCACAGATCCTCTAAGTGAGAATTTGATTTTTTCCAATTTCAAATAATATAAAACATCAGTTACCCACTGACTTAAAAGAGGAGAGTCAGGATTCTTCCAGTTTAGCAAGATACGTCTGCATGACAATAGTATAGTAAAGGCAACTACAGTTTGTTTGTACTTCTCCACTTTAAGCCCATCTGGAAGAACACCAAATACAGCTGTTAATGGGTTAGAAGGGATTGTGACACCAAGGCTGTCTGAAAGGCACTTAAAAATTTTTGTCCAGAATGATGTTAATTTGGTGCAGGCCCAAAACATGTGACTCAGTGAGGCTGGAACTTGATTGCAGCGTTCGCAGGTTGGATCTTGCCCTGGGAACATTTTGGACAGTTTTAAGCAAGACAGATGTGCTTGATATATAATTTTAAGTTGAATAATTGTATGCTTTGCGCATATGGAGCTCGAGTGAATTCTCTGCATTGCTACCTTCCACTCCATTTCTGATATGTTGAATGAGAGATCCTTTTCCCATTGTCCTCTTGGATCTTTGAAAGGGAGGGACCGTAAAATAACTTGCATTAATAGGGGCACAAAGTAGGGAATATAAAGAAGTACTGCAGGATTTTATTTCTATTGCGCACCAAGCCTGTGTATGTTCATCTATTTGTGTCCAGGGGGGTATTTTTCGTACGTGGATTAGTCGTTTAGCCGGATGTAATTTGTTGACAATTTGGCCTGATCCTGGATCTGTCGGTTTTTCGAAACTCTTGCTGGAAGTGTTGTCATAGCAACACATCCTAATCCGCAAACCTGCTCGGAGCAGGTTTGTTCTATGTAAACAAGGATTAGTTTACACACGTGATCAGTGACGGTGCGTGGAAGTCATCCAGTCATGGCTTCGGCGTTCATGAATGAGCGAACAATTGATGTTGGTGCGCAAATTATAAGAAGACAATTTCATATAGAGAGGGTTTTGCGCGATTGGCAAGATCCTTTATTGCTCCCGGAGGAAATTCTTTTCGAAAGATACCGCTTTAGCCGAAGGGGAATATTGTACCTCAAAGATTTATTAGCACCTTATATTCAAAATCAAACTAGGTGAAGTCGGGCTCTCACAACCACACAGACAGAATGCATTGCTTTGAAGTTTTTTGTAAGCGGCACTTTTTTACATACTGTAGGCAATGCAGAAAATCTAACTAAAAGTGCAGTTTGCCAGGCAATTCGTAAAGTCTGTTTGGCTCTGAAATATTTCCTTCGGGTTTTCATAGTGTTTCCTGGACACCTGCATGTGCAGACAATAAAAGAGGCGTTTCATGCCATTGCAGGTAGGTAACACACAGGCTAAAACACCCACAGTTCCATGAAGAATCTCAATCAGCCTAACATTCTCATTACCAGGATTTCTAAATGTGATTGGGCCACATGGGACTGATCAGAGTGGAGTTTGATCAAACATTATTTGGGAAATGTACCTCTCCACGTGGACCTCCACCTGTTTTTTGCTTGTCTGCCTTCTTGTTAGCTTTAAAATTAATGTTTTTTATATTATATATGATTCTTTATGTCAACAACTCTTTAAATAGTTATATACCAATATTTACCAGTTTGAAGTATATTCTTGTACTTCACTTTAACCTGTTCCCATGTTCTCCTTGTGATCACGTTTGATCTGTAATTATGACATATTAAATAATAATTAATCTGACACATAGGAAATGAAACGCTGCATTCAGTAAGTACAATGCACACTACTTAGCGTTTAATTCGTTGGCCACTTTTTGTCTGCCGTCTTTTCTGGTCTGGGCTGCTTTTGCAGTGTTACCCCTTGTGCATATTAAATCTTGAAATTCTTCATGTCCTTCGAATAAAAGGTCTTGCGCCGCATGTGTGAAAAAAAATGCAGCCGTTCTTTCATCATTTTGTTACAGCCTATCAAAGACTTGCTGATCATGTTTTCTAGACTCAAAATATATGGGCTTTTCAATCAGCGCGGGCGCACGCATTCATCTCGTATGATTACACCCAGCTCGACTAATCTACTACACAGCTGCGTTTGAAAAACCAACCTATCCCGGATGAGTGTCACTGGCATTAACTTATCCAAGATGAGGCACCTGATCTCGGATGATTTAAGCGACGTACGAAAAATACCCCCCAGGTTTTTATAGCTTGTGTTTGCCTTCCAGTAATAAAACTGAAAGTTGGGTAGAGTCATGCCACCTTCTGCCTTAGGTGTTTGTAGGGTCGCTCTTTGAATATATGGATGTTTTAAGTTCCAAATAAATGAGGTTATGGTTGAATCTAATTGCTTAAAAAATGATTTATTGACTGCGGTGGGTTGGCACCCTGCCCAGGTTTGTTTCCTGCCTTGTGCCCTGTGTTGGCTGGGATTGGCTCCAGCAGACCCCCGTGACCCTGTGTTCGGATTCAGCGGGTTGGAAAATGGATGGATGGATGGATGATTTATTGATGTATATTGGGATGTTTTGAAATAAAAAGAGAAGCTTAGGAAGGATATTCATCTTAACAACGTTAATTCTTCCAGCTAGAGCAGGGGTGGGCAGATTCAGTCCTGGAGGGCCGCAGTGGGTGCAGGTTTTTGTTCCAACCCAGTTGCTTAATTAAAAAACAATCCTTGTCAATTATTTAATTGCATGGCTTGCTAGTGTTTTAATTCTGCCATGTCAGGTCATACTCATATCCTAGATTTATTTTCCTTTCTAAGGATATCATCCAAATGATTTGAAGTCTAAAACAGATGAGTAATTCTCAGTGCTTCACTTTTTTCTCTTCACTTTCCTTCCAAGTATTTAATTAAACCAAATAGTGCGTGATAAATACACACAGGTGTAAATGAAAACAAGCTAAATGGAGAAATGCTGGTCTCTTTTGTCATTTGCATGGTATTGCTAATTAGGAGCAATTAAAAACGAAGAATACAGCTGTTTAAGACTAAAATAAGCAATAAGGGTTCAAAATCTTAACGAACGAGACAACTAAAGTGAAGCTGAAGTGTTACTTGAGCAATAAGGGCTTCTTATTAAGCAATTGGGTTGGAGCAAAAACCTGCAGCCAACTGCGGCCCTCCAGGACTGAATCTGCCCACCCCTGAGCTAGAGTGAGATGAAGGGTTGACCATCTATGCAAGTCTTGCTTATTTTTTTCCATACAGACCGCGAAATTTAATAGTTGATAAAGAGCTTTATGTTTACTTGTGATATTTACCCCATGGTATGTAAACTGATCTGCAATGATAAAAGGGAAAGTGTCCAATCCAATATTGTATGCTTGTGAATTCACTGGAAAGAGCACACTTTTATTCAAATTAATTCTGAGACCAGTGCTGTTAAGACTGCAGGCACAGTATTTTGTGGGTCTGATATATACAGTACCATATCATCTGCATATAGAGAAATTTTCTGTTCAAGTCCTTCTCTGATAATCACCTTTATCTGATAAGCATTTCGACAGTGAACTGCCAGTGGTTCAATGGCGATTGCAAATAGCAGTGGTGACAAGGGGCATCCTTGTCTGGTACCACATTCTAGTTTAAAGTAGTCTGAACAAATGTTGTCAATAAAACCTGAAGCTTCTGGATTGGTATACAGTAGTTTGATCCATGCACAAATGTTCGGGCCAAACCCAAATTTCTCTAATGTAGTGAAAAGGTAGTTCCATTCAATCATATCAAATGCTTTTTCTGCATCCAACAATAATAATATCTCTGGGGTGTTTGACTTTACTTGTGAATATATTACATTAAGCAGGCGTCGAAGATTGGACGCCTTTATTAAATCCAGTTTGATCTTGTGATATTACCGAAGGCAGCACTTTCTCCATCCTTCTAGCTAGGACTTTGGAGAGTATCTTAACATCATTATTCAGAAGTGAAATTGGTCTATATGATGCACATTGTAATAAGTCCTTATTTTGTTTAGGAAAGACAGTGATTAATGCTTGGCGAAAAGTTTAAGTTAGAATTTGATTGTCTCTAGCTTCTGTAAATGTTGCTAATAAGTAGGGAGCTAGCTGAGTGGATAATTTCTTACAAAATTCGACAAGGTAGCCATCGGGGCCTGCTGCTTTCCCACACTGAAGTGACTTTATAGCATCTAATAATTCCTCTGCACTAAGAGTATCTATTTGTGGTATCTGTAATGCATCCAGAAATGCATTAGATTGTGTGTTGTCTTCTTTAAACTCAGTAGATTAAAAGGATTTATAGTAGTCTCTAAATGTGTGCATTATATTTTTATGGTCAATGATTTTATTACCGTTCGTTTTGGTGATTGCTGGGATTGCATTACGAAATTCTTGCTTGTGGATTTGTTGCGCTAAGAGCTTATTAGCTTTCTCTCTGTGTTCATAGTGATGATGTCTTGATTTAAAAATAAGTAGTTCAGTTTCTTTGGTTGTTAAGAGGTTGAGCACTGAATGCAGGGCCTGCCTTTTCCTATGACGAGCATCACTTTTATAATTTAAAAGTATAACTAGCAAAATACCCGCGCTTCGCAGTGGAGAAGAAGTGTGTTTAAAGAGGTTATGTAAACATATATATATATACATAAACATATATACATATATATATTTATATATACATATACACATCCACATATATAAACATATATCAACATATATATATACACATACATATACACACATACATACATACACACACACACATATATATATATATATATATATATATATATATATATATACATATATATATATATATACATATATATACATATATATATATATACATATATATATATATATATATATATATATACATATATATATATATATATATATATACATATATATAGACACATACAGACACATATATAGACATATTTGTATATCTACATATATATACATATTTGTATATCTACATATATATATACACATATATACATATATATACATATACATATTTGTATATGTACATGTATATACACACATATATACATATACATATTTGTATATCTACATACATACACATATATCTATCTATGTATATTATATATATATATATATATATATATATATATATATATATATATTATATATATAGCTGATTACCCAGTGGATTCGCTCACTGAGTGCAAGAGAAAAACATAAAATGTATGTATAAAATAAGTTTAATTGCCAAATTTATTTTTCCACAAATAAAGAGCACTTACAATAACATAGAAATCAATATAAACAACATTAACATCATTATCATATGAGAATATGAAGTAATATAAAAGAAGCACATTGCATATAAATATAAATTATTAAACAGTAAAATGTTCTTCTATAATACGCTACCGTGGCTATTCGTTTGTCTGTCCAGGATTTTAAATCAGCTGTAGCTCGCAAACCGTTTCACCTATTGACTTGAAATTTGGTACACATATACTACGTCAAGTCTACTATTCGCTTTCCCACACATATGAACATACATACATACATATATATATATATATATATATATATATATATATATATATATATATATATATACACACATACACATATATACATACATACATACATAGTGCGTTGCAACACGGGCTGTGATTGTTACATGGGAGGGAGAGGACAAATCTCAGCTTCCTGCTTTCTAATCGGGCTTGTGATTGCTGCTTTGACGGATGCCCAGATCCCACAGTATTTCCCCTTAGGAGAGGCGTTAGGCAAGTGTAATTGAATAGCGGTGCTGCAAGTTATTACTCTTTTTATCTTTATTTTATTTTATTGTAGAATGAACTCACAGCTGCGCGCACCAGTGCGTGCGTGGCGGATGCGTACGGCTGACGTTTTCATTGTCTACCACCTTCGCTAATTATTCTTGCGGCAGATTGAAGACTTAAGTGCCAGCTTAACTGAAAAATTAAAGAAAACATACAAAGTTTTAAAAAAAATCAGTTTTAACGGGAAAAGATGCCGACGAAAGAAGAAAGCAGCGGGACGCTAGGGTGAAGAGCAAGCGCATCAACCTCTGAGCAAACGAATGGTAAACGTACAGTGAAAGGGGATAAATACTATGAATGGTCATGTCAAGTGTATTCACTCCACGTTATCGTGCAGTGCGCTGTTACTGGTATTTTGATAAAAGAATCTGAATAACATATAAGAAGCGTATAAATTATTAAACAGTAAAACATTAACATTTAAGAAGTAAAGATACATTGAGTACTACTGTAGTGCTTTCGGGTATAGTACATTTTTTGTTTGCCCATTACATGCATAAATGTATACATTTTTTGGTGTACCTACCCAAGAACACGCGACATGACCCGGCAGTTAAAAATTTACCGCTCCAGCAATTTTAACTCCGTTACAAAGTCATCTAATATGGTATTGCAAACGGCAGCGTTTCTATAAACTCAATTTAAACTTACTGTTTACACCGTGCTTTGAAGATGCATAGTATGCGACACGTGTTTCGCCGTAATTGTGGGCTCATCAGGAGTACACAGTCACTGCACTTCCTTACAGGAATCGATCCTCGGACGTAGAGGCGAAGCCCCTAACGTTGTGCCACGGCGTGTGGTTCGTTCATTTGACAGCATGTAGATCGGGGAAATTACATTGCAGGCATTCGTAGTCTGATTCACAATCTGATTGTATGAGTGGTTACCTACCAGGTAACGCTTGTGGTTGGTGAGCAAGTCGGCTAACTTCTGCCGCGGTGCCCTCTTTCAGTTGCGAGAAGCAGATCATACAATGGTTGAAATAGTTTAATATATATAGCAAAATCACCGCGCTTCGCAGGGGCGAATATGGTATTGCAAACGGCAGCGTTTCTATAAACTTAATTTAAAGTTACGGTTTATACCGTGCTTTGTTTCATATTCTTTTCCTACCTTATCAATTGTGTAATGTGTTTTTTGAACAGGTTTGATTTATGGAAGTGATCACTCCTGCTGCGTTCAGTCACTTCACGTGAGCCGCTCTCTTGTGTGATGTTGCGATGTCCACGGGTTTATTTAATGTTAGCTAAGACCCGGCAGTTAAAAGTTTCTCGCTACAGCAATTTTAACTCTGTTACAAAGTGATGCAAACTCTCGTTTATACCTCGTGTCTTCTCATTAAACTTGTATCTCGCGAATATGGCATTGCAAACGGCAGCGGAAGCGTTTGTATAAAGTTAATTTAAGGTTACGCTTTACACCGTGCTTTTTTATACCTCATGTCTTCTCATTAAACTTGTATCTCGCGAATATGGTATTGCAAACGGAAGCGGGAGCGTTTCTATAAAGTTAATTTAGACTTACGGTTTACACCGTGCTTTTTTATACCTCGTGTCTTATGAAGATGCTTGTATGCGTCACTCACTTGCTTCTTATTGTTTCGCTGCCTTGTCAATTGTGTAATGAACGTTTTTCCCGCGTGTGACTCGTGCTGTAAATGTCTTCCTTGTTTGTAGTTCACGTGATTACGTAGGAGGCGTGATGACGCGATACCTGACTCCGCCTCCTCCATTACAGTGTATGGACAAAAAATATGTTCCAGTTATGACCATTACGCTTTGAATTTCGAAATGAAACCTGCCTAACTTTTGTAAGTAAGCTGTAAGGAATGAGCCTGCCAAATTTCAGCCTTCCACCTACACGGGAAGTTGGAGAATTAGTGATGAGTGAGTCAGTGAGTCAGTCAGTCAGTCAGTGAGGGCTTTGCCTTTTATTATTATAGATAAAAGTCTTCAAGTATTCATTTTTTTCCAATTGAATAATTGCTGTACAAAAATTGCAAACAATTTACATCTTGAAGGGTAATGTACAAAAAACCTAGTCTTGGATAAGATGCCAGTCTATCATAAAGAAAATTCATGTGCATGATAGTTGATTTGATGTTTAAAGGTTGTTTAAAACATTTGGTTATCTTCCTTCCATAAATAGAGGTGACCCATTTACTTCAGCTATTTTACATCAAATATGAAAGCCCATTACTTTATTATAATATACTTTTTTAGACCTGATGTTAGCTCTTTTTTCAGCATGAATACTCAAGTGCCAACCACACACACAAGGGTAAACATCCCCAAGGGGATGAAAGATAATATTTATTTATAGGGCATCCTTCAGGTTTTTGCTTTGTACTCCACAAGTATGCCAAAAAATCATTGAGAATGGAGAGTTGCATTCCTCATTCCAATAAGTGGCAACAAAGTATTTGAGAACAAACGTTTCTCTGCTGCATATTTTGTAGGACGGTAAAGCAAGCAATTATGACGGTTGTGTGACCCTTTTACAATGAATTAGGACTCAGGAGTTTTGGTTTACTTGGGACTGTCAATGAGAACTCAACTGTGATAGTCATAAGTTTTTCCAAGTGTATACATGATTCTGCAGCTCTCTCCCTCACCTTAAATCTTCCTGTTGACCAAGCACTGTGCATAGTAAAGTTCAGAAACAGTTTTTTTCAGTTCTTAGCCACTGGTAAAAGTCACTGTTTGCCTTAAAGAAGATTGAAAAATGAAATTTGTAGTAATGAAAACGTTCTCTTCATTTAATTTATCAGGTCTTCAATAAGAAACTAAAATTAATTCTTGTGGAGATCATCTCTTCATAATATATGATGATTTTGGGGGAGGGTGTTTGATCACTCAGTTAATTAATTATCAAGTTTACCTTCAGTTATGCCAGTATTTAATTAAAACAATTAATAAAACACCCTCTAAAGGACACCAAATTAAAAGTTGGTTGAATGTGGAATCTGTGTTTCACTTCACATCTGGGACACCTGATTTCTGAAAATGTTCACAGTCTACGTTAACAATTTCACTTTCTTTGTTGTGGTTCAAATGTGGCCAAAAGTTTACTTTCACAAATAACCCAGACATGCTTGTTGCAATATAAATGTATACAGGTAGTCCCCAAGTTACGGACACCCGACCTACAACTTACGAACGAGGTCGCAGCTGTGATGCATGCGCCTCATTAACTGCCGCTCCGTCATCTTTGGCCGGAGGACACTGCAAGTAGTGGCTTGAGGGGTGCGATTTCACTGCTCACGCAGTATAGTGTCCCTGTGTCCCTCGGGCGGCTCCCGGCGGCAAGCGAGAGGTGACCCGTGGTCCATAGTCACTGGGGCCACAGCTATCGTTCGTGTGCAGAATGAAGGCTTAATGGGGTGGTTCTCTGTCCGCCCACTACGCCACCGCAGCTACTGCTCCTGACTGGACGCAGGCTGGATGGAGCGGTGTAGGGCGTTTCACTGCCCGCCCACTACACACGGCTCCCCCCGAATCGTTTTTGGTGGGCAGCTGGTAATGCTGCAAGTGGTTACCCGGTTGTGGCTGAACGGAGGCCATTGAGGGTGAATGGGGCGGCGGGGGGTAGCATTGTAGTGTGCTTTGGGTGGCTGCCTGTTGAATGGGAGCGGTGGTGGACGATTCACTACACGCCTTTGGCCGCACTGTGTTCGTTCTCGGTGGGCAGATACACGCTGCAGGCTGCATACTGTAGTGGAGGTGACTGTGTGGTGGGTGGGTGGTGAACCGCCCCTCACTACTCCCATTCATTCTCAATAGCAAGCCTGCTTGTACTGTTACGTACATAGCAGGAAGTTGTCTTTTGTCAGTACACCAGACGTGCTGACGAGGGATGCCTGCCTGCTGTGATAGCTGTACATTGCTGTGCAGAAGAGCTCATCTTAACCTTTTGTCTTCACCCTTCAAGAATGTCTCTAAAACACAAATCTGATGCAAGTGCTGATGATACAGTAAAGAAGAGATACACTATCACCATTGAAAATAAAGTAGAAATAATAAAAAGGTCAGAGAGAGGTGAACCTCCATCATTCATTGGCAGAGCACTTGGTTACAGTCGGTCAACAATAACATTTATTAAAATAATGTACCTGTTCTGACTTACATACAAATTCAACTTAAGTACAAACCTATAGCCCCTATCTTGTACGTAACCCGGGGACTGCCTGTATAGGTATATGTAGACAAAAGGTAATAACAATCGTCACAAAACATAAAATTACAAAAGCGTAGTTGACTTGTCTCTCCTACAGGAAAAGGCACATAAGTTATGAATTCTATTTCTTGGCTTAGATAGATCTTTTTGTTTCTTATAGAAAAAGGTATATAACATAATGAATTCTGGTGTTTCAAATCATGTATTCAAAATGGATAAGTTCTTTAGCTAGTTATTAACCTGCCATTCATTTGCTCACAGCTAGTCAATGCCAGGTTGCAACCCTCCCTCACAGAGTTCTGTGAGTGTGTATGAGTGCATGTGTATGTGAGATGCTGCTCTGCACTTTCCTACTAGATTTATAATGAAAAACTCATAATAGCAAGAACTTTTCCTTCAAAAGTTTATTACCTTTCAGTTACAGTAACACCAATACCGTAATACATTGACTGGCATTGCTCTTGTCTATTAAATTACAATTAATAATTCCTGGAATCAAAGTAGCTGCAGTTATGGTTTGATGTAAGCAATGCTTTGTTCCTTTCCTGGGTGACTTTGTCCAGACATGAGGAAGAATCTTCAACACACTTTCTTTCTTTAGGAGCTTGTCTCCTACTTTACCTTGATCGCATCCTCTATTTGCGGGCAGTACTGCAGATTCTTTTTGAGGTTTTTACACACACAGTGTCCTCAGCTGCGAGCAAAGCTACGCTTGCTGGTTTGGCAGGTGATCAGTCAGCCCCATTGTTAGCAAGGTGAAAGCGTGGCTTCTCATGTATGATCTCTGTCTCTGCTTGTGCACTTGCTATTCCTCAGCAAGGTTTGGACTAAAGGCAACCTCATCCAAATCCAATGCATACAAATATGCTACTCTTCCAGTCCAGCACAGTTACCCTTTGGAGTTAAGGGACTGATTCAACCACTAGTACTTCCACACCTTGTAAGGAATGGATTCTGGCTATAGATAGCCAGAGTTAGGGCCAGGTTGAGCTGTAGGCGTGATGAGAAGAGAGGTAAGTTAAGGTGTGTGAGTTTTTTAAAGGAAGGAATAGTGGTCTTGCCATTGATTTCTTGGATGCACATAAGTCCATCATTTTGGTTGACCATTGGTCCATGTTTATGGGCCTTTGTTCAAACTTGGTGCCTCTGAGAGATATCCATAAGTGTTACTTGGTCTGTTCATCTTATCAGATAAGGCAACAAGTCTGCATTCTGCAGAAGGACTCCACCATGCAAACTGAGACTTTTAACTGTCATTGAGAGTGTCTGGCCCTTGCTTTTAAGCAAGGACTTGTGTTTTGCCCATAGCAGAATGCAAGTCTGTCTGTCCTATAACAATGTACACCTGACTCAGTCTACTATGAATTCTTGCAAGTAGGGCATGCTCATTCTACCTTCTGGTCCTCCATGCATCCTCATTGTGATTTCTTTAACATTGTAAGCAGTGAATGTTCTCTGCCACCGATACCACTTGTCCCTTTCAGAGGTATTTTGAAGAGATTTTTTAAAATACTGTAAAGAGGTATAAAGTAAGCTATCCATCTGTAAAATCTGTAAATGTTTTTGCTTTCTACTAGTGATGGGTGGTATGACCAAAATTCTATATCACGGTATTTTTCAAAATTATACCAGTTTCACGGTATTCAACGGTATTTTTTTCCCATGCATGAGTGGATGTTAACCACATTTTCCACTGCAATTACTGCAGTAGACTGACTAAGAATAACCTATTCCACTGTTATGCGAATTGTACATTGTACAAAAAAATATTTTACTGTGCACACAAGTATTAATACAGGCTTGTATGGCCCCATAAAGTGATAGTTTTCAAGGGGGTGGTATTAATGAAGAGAAGGAATCACATTGCATGACAGTTGCGGTCAAAATATTGAACCTTTTTATTGAACAAATTTTGCAAACAACTTAAACTAAAATTTTGATAACATATTTTCAATCATCCAAAGAGGCATTTAGACTTAGTAAAATATCCAGAGGTGCTTGTGAAAAGTTGTATTGCACTGAACATGTCTTAGAAAAGGAATAAATAGTAAATATTTTTGTAAACCAACTACACTTTCTGTTAATGTTAACAATCTCTGTCCACTGACACATTAAAGTGACTTTTTAAACAACTTTACCATCATTAAACTGCATAATATTTAAACTAATAAATAATAACAATAAAATAAATAATAGTGCAACTTCCAGTAATAATACTATTACTTCAAGCTCATGTGCATTACACAATATTCACCAAATAAAAACAAAATAAAATAAAACAAATGCAACTTGGTGATGACATCTTTACCAACTGAACCATCATTAAGGTAAATTGCATTAATATGGACCTTGCTTCAAGCTAAGCTATATACATAAAAAAATAAAACTGCAACTTGCATTTATAATGCTATTTGTGGTATAGCCCTACAGAAGCGTATCGGGGCCACAGTGAAGAAAAAAAAATACGGACACAGTGAAGAAAAAAAAAAAACTATATGTCGAGAATAAAGTCGACATGTTGACTTTAATCTCGACGCTTATAACGAGAATAAAGTCAACATGTCGACTTTATTCTCGCTGTTTTTGTTTAGATTAAAGTCGACATTTCCACTTTATTCTCATAGTTTATTTTGTCATTAAAGTAGAATGTCGTAAACTAAACTTCATCCTAAAATCAGTGTTTAATTTACTAGATTTTCTCAAACCCTGTCATAAGTTAATGTAGCACATTAAATGCTTTGTGTTAAGTGTTCCTTGACCCAGTTGTTAATCGCTACGTGCTTCTTAAACTGACTTCCTCTGCACTAAGAGGAGGCGCAGGCAGCTATCGCCGCACAGAATACATTCACTTCATGATATTCCTGCTCTCTGAAAATTTAGAATGCTAAGATAAACACTGATTTTCATGATGAAATGCATTAAAGCAGGTATTAAACATTCACGGTAGGGTGGCGGTAGTGCTGCTCCCTCGCAGTAAGGGGTCCCCAGTTGTACGTTCAGTGTAGAGAAGTTTATGGCAGGTGTGACGAGGCTCCAAAAAAACTGGATGTATGAATGGGTATCGCAACAGGTTTAACTGAAATATTGTGTAAATGTTGGGTTCGTGATCTGGTGGTCAGTGACACGAACACAGAATTCAATGGAAGTTCTTCTGAGCGGACTTTCTTTATTGCATGCATGCTGTCTCTGTCTGACGTCTACCAAACCCCCAGTTCCTATCCTTCCTTTTTCTTTCTCCACATAACCAATCACCACACGATAAACTTCTTTGTGAAATTAAAACTAGTTATAAACTTAGAGCACGGAGTGTTCAGAACTTTAAAAAATCTTTGTTATACATGTTTAAATATGTCAACCATTCAGGGTTGCGCCCATCCCAGCAAGCATTGTGTGCGAAGCAGGAGCAAATCCTGAATGTGGCGCCAGCACATCGCAGGGTGAATACGAGCAATACATACACTAGCAGGGTCAACATAATGTAACAAAACCCCACATCCTACATGGCTTTGAAAGGAAACTGAAGCACGCCGAGTAAACCCACCAGAAAAACATGCAAATTCAAGGCAGGGAACACCTGGGACCCCCTTGCTGTGAGGCAGCAGTGCAACCTCCATGCCACAGTGCCCCCACATGATTAATACATGCTTTAATGCATTTCATCATGAAAATGATATGAAGTATTTGTCTTAGCATTGTAAATGTTCAGAGAGCAGGAATATCATGAAATTAATGCATTCTGTGTGGTGATCGCCACCTGCGCCTCCTCTTAGAGCAAGAGGAAGTCAGTTTAAGAAGCACATAGCAATTAACATGGCTCTGGGAACACTTAACACAAAGCATTTAATGTGCTACATAACTTATGACGGGGTTTGAGAAAATCTAGTAAATGAAATATTCATTTTAAGATGAAGTTTAGTTTACGATGTTCTACTTTAATGACAAATTACGAGAATAAAGTCAACATGTCGACTTTAATCTTGACATAAACGGCGAGAATAAAGTAGAAATGTCAAGAATAAAATCAACATGTCGACTTTATTCTCGTCATAAGCGTCGAGATTAAAGTGAAATTGTCGAGAATAAAGTCAACATGTCGTCACACTATTACACAGTACCCAGGTACATTACACAGTATTGAAAAAAAAATAAAACAAGTACAACTTGGCTTGCAGTATTATCCAGTAGTATAGAAACAGTATTCACACATTTGAACATAATGGTCCACATCCGACCTTTTAAAACCAAAGTATCTCCGGACAACAGACATGGCTCCTTTTTTCGGCAAAAGTTCTTCTGTGTCATCATGTTCAACTTTATCGTCTGCTACAGCTTCAGTTTCAGAATGTTCTCTGTCCATTTTCACCGTTCAATACCTCCACTAATGCATGTACTCCGTTGTATGCGTGTCTAGCGGTGCAGCAGTGAAAAAGGTCCCTCCTTAAACAGTTTCCCGCTGCACCACGTTCTGAACGTTGTTTAGGCTATTTAAACCGATGTTGCGATATAAGAAAAATCCATATCATAACAAAAATTAAAAACAGTTTTTGGCATGAAACGGTATACCTTCCATCACTACTTTCTACCCCCTGCATTTATCTCTTTTTGAGATGCTTGAATTGCAGGAAGTGACTTGTCACACATTTCTTTCTCCTCGCATTGTTATTCCTTTTTCCCCCTGGCTTACATTGAATCCCTTTTGTATTAAAATATTTCAGTCTCCTTGGAGAAAACACATCAGCTGACTATGAAATAATATTAACTGTGATTTGAAATATGTTTTGCAATTGTTCTGTCCATGACCAAATCAACAATTTTTCTACATTATTTAAACTTCATGGGCAATACTGTTTTCAAACAAACGTGGGGATTATAAAATAAAGTTTTATTTGACAGAAGTTTAGATGGTACAGGTGTGGAAATTATTTTATGTGATTTTACTTAGGGTGATACAGATTTGTAGTTACCTTATGAAACCCCGAAGTATTTAGGGTACATTTTCATTTTAGCAGTAGTTTGAATTAAAATTATGTGTTGCACAAATAATAATAACTAAAAGCATTAAAGTCCACCCTGCCCGGGTTTGGTTCCTGCCTTGTGCCCTGTGTTGGCTGGGATTGGCTCCAGCAGACCCCCGTGACCCTGTTTTCGGATTCAGCGGGTTGGAAAATGGATGGATGGATGGCATTAAAGTCTAAGTAAAATGTGTTTGTGAGATGAATTTACTTAGATCAGTTTTTATTGGTTTAGCAGCAATTAAAGTACCACAGATTACTTAGCTAAATACAATTTATCCCATAGATGTTATTATTTTACAACATAGGTCTTCAAATCCTGTTATTTGAATTCTTTAAAATGTAATATCTGCAAACTGAAAATATATTTAGATTCTTTTTTCACCTTTACTTTGTTATATACTGAATTAAAACTTGCCCATGTGTTTTATCAGTAATTTAAGTAATTTCCAGTTACCACATGCTGTCAAGATTCATAGCTTATGTAGGTTTCATCTTTTTTTTTTTTTACAGCACATTGCAAGTTTTTAGAATGTAGCAGGCTTCAACAACCAGCTGCAAAGTTGTTCTTATCTGTCTGTCCAGTTTTTTTAAGCAGCTGGTATCATTACATATAAGATACTTTGTAAATTTAAAAAGTATTATGAGTAAAACATCAGTGGTTTAGTTATTTTCTGAAAACAAATTTACTGAGGAAGAATCTGTCTTGAATATTTTAAATGTTATAATAAATTTAAATCCTTTTCTAAACCAAGGGTAAAATAGCCCATAAATCAGTGGGTTTAAGGCAAAGTTGAATAAAACTAAGTAATTAACTACATTCAATGCCAAAACAGACATTTTTTTGAATACTGCTAAAAACTTAAATATATAGAACTGACTAATAAATGAAAAAAATGTACCAATTACAATACCTATTGTGATTGTAGCTTTATTTTGTCTCTCAGTAAATCCTTTCTTCCTTTTCTTCTTTTGCATTGTGTTAGATTCATCTATTATATTCCTTAATGCCTTTGAATGTTTAATTGCAACAATCAAGATCTTAGAATAGAGGACCAGCATGACAGAAAATGGAAGCATACTTGTAAACAGCATATCTACAATAAGAAATGTAAGATTAGTCAAAAATAAACAGAAACCTACACAAATGTTTTGGTCATTATATAAAAAGGTAAATTCTACATAAAAAAACAAGGCACTGTAACAGATTGAACAAATCCAACAGATAGCAACAAATACCCAGGCTTTTCCAACTGTTATTTTTGTGGAATAATGTAATGGGTAACAAACTGCGTAATATCTGTCGACAGAAAGAAAAATAAGGTGTGTAAGAGAAATGGTAGTAATCGCTGTATAACAAAATATAGCTGTCATGCATGTATCAACTCCAAAATCCCAGCATTTATCCATTGATTGAATCAGTCTGACAGGCATAATGAATATTCCAATGAGAAAGTCTGCAACAGCCATTGAGAGTGTCAATACATTTGTTGGTGTGTGCAGCTGCTTGAAATGAGTGATAGAAATGATAACCACCAGGTTTCCAAAAGTTGCTAAAAGTATTCCACTTGTAAAGACTATGTATAGAGTAATGTTGATTGCAAGCGACTCATTATTTTTGGAGCAAGTTTTGTTTTCTGGCTGAGGACAGTACTTTTGTTCTGCTTCTTTTAAACCCATTTTGGTGAAAATCTACAAAAGACAATTATTGCTTTCTCCAGGTGCATTCATTCAGTGATGTCATACTTAGTGAAAGGGTATTGAAATATTCAGCAAACTTGCCCTGTATTTAAATAGGAGGGTTATAATCATAAGGGATTTTTATCACATTTAATTCATAACCAGTGGAACAAAATGCTTTGGGGGAGGGGGCGGGACTCTGTTTCATTTATAATTCATAAACATTCATCTCTCTATTTTGCTTTGGTATTTTCCTGTCGTACAATATGACAATTTACCCTAACTGTGCAGTTAGTATCTTTGTGTAATAAAAGCTGTTCTTTGTATGCTGCAAGATCCCATGTGAGATGTTTCCTACTTAACATATACTGTATTGAAATATTTTTGTGTCCACAAGATGGGCTAAAGTACTATGAGGAGTCCTGAGCTTGCAATTGTTTTCTCTGATCTGTACTTTGTATTTGCAATGCCTTATTTCATTTAGAGATGGTTAGGCAGTTACATTATGTCACATGAATAGGATGCTGTATAGCTTTGTGTCCTTTATAGAAGTAAGTTCAGCGGTGCAGTATGCACTGTCTGTGCCAAGACACAATAGTGCCATTCTCATGGGTATCTTGACCTAAGACACACACACCTGTTAGAATAATGTTTATACTATATATTCAAAGAGATGAGCTGTGCCTTGTAATGGTGCTTGTTGTTAATTGCACAATATAAAATAAAGAAGGATTGATTGTACACACTAGTTGCTTTTAATATGTGCCATAGATCAGCACACCTCAACAAATGGGATAATTGAAAAAGAGCTTTTTTTGATTAATTCTCTGCAGTAACCCTCTGAATCAATTCAACCATAAAACTTGCCATTTTTTCACAGTTTTGTGTCTCTTCCCATTTAAGGAGCATGTGTTAGTTAACCATATTATACACTATTTTTTACTTGTTTATTGGGATTACAATGAATACATTATGATAAGGCATACTGATTTTCTTTTTTATATTTTTCAGTCTGATCATTTTAATGCAGTTAGTTGAAATAAGTGTAAGTTTGAAAGCTGCCAGGTGAAATTAAAATGACACAGCAGTATAGCTATTAACACTAGAGCCTCATGGCTCCATAAATATGGGGTTGAATCCTGACATGGACACTGATTTGTTTGGATTTTGCATATCCGTGTTAATGTTAAATATGTATTTTTTTCCCACACCCAAACAATGTACTTATTAGGTTGACTAGAAAATCCAAAACTTGAACTGGTGTAATTGAGCTTGGTTTAGCAAATGCAAGTAAGAAGTTCAGTATGACGAATGTGCTCTAAAACAGAGTGCTGCTACCTTAAAATTGGAATAATAGTTGTTCAGCCAATGGATCCATGTATGGCTATTTCAAATAAACATCAACCTTGGACAAGATGTCTGTCTGTTCTTGATCAGGTTCACTTCATTATATGTTAGGTTTATATGCAATTTTCAACCATTGAAATTACTGTAGAAATGCAACAACAACAACAACAACATTTATTTATATAGCACATTTTCATACAAAAAGTAGCTCAAAGTGCTTTACATAATGAAGAAAAAAAAAAAAAGAATAAAAGACAAAAAAGAAATTAAAATAAGACAACCTTAGTTAACATAATAAGGAGTAAGGTCCGATGGCCAGGGTGGACAGAAAAAACAAAAAAAACTCCAGAAAGCTGGAGAAAAAAATAAAATCTGTAGGGGTTCCAGGCCACGAGACCGCCCAGTCCCCTTTGGGCATTCTACCTAACATAAATGAAATAGTCCTCTTTGTAGTTAGGGTTCTCACGGAGTCACTTGATGCTGATGGTTATACAGACTTCTGGCTTTTAATCCATCCATCATTGTTGGAACATCATGGTGCTTTGGGTAGATGGTGGTGGCACAAGCCACCACCAATAGGACACCGGAAAAGGAAACAGAAGAGAGAGTAGGGGTTAGTACAAATTTTGAATGAATAGTTATTATAATGAATTGGATATACAGAGTGTCAGGATTAAATTACAGTGAAGTTATGAGAAGGCCATGTTAAAGTAATGTGTTTTCAGTAGTTTTTTAAAGTGCTCCACTGTATTAGCCTGGCGAATTCCTACTGGCAGGCTATTCCAGATTTTAGGTGCATAACAGCAGAAGGCCGCCTCACCACTTCTTTTAAGTTTTGCTCTTGGAATTCTAAGGAGACACTCAGTTGAGGATCTGAGGTTGCGATTTGGAATATAAGGTGTCAGACATTCCGATATATAAGACGGGGCGAGATTATTTAAAGCTTTATAAACCATAAGCAGAATTTTAAAGTCAATTCTGAATGACACAGGTAACCAGTGTAGTGACATCAAAACTGGAGAAATGTGTTCGGATTTTCTTTTCCTGGTAAGGATTCTAGCAGCTGCATTCTGCACTAACTGCAAACGATTGATGTCTTTTTTGGGGAGTCCTGAGAGGAGTGCATTACAGTAATCTAGCCGACTAAAGACAAACGCATGAACTAATTTCTCTGCATCTTTCGATGATATAAGAGGTCTAACTTTTGCTATGTTCCTTAGGTGAAAAAATGCTGTCCTAGTGATTTTATTAATATGCGATTTAAAATTCAGATTACAATCAACGGTTACCCCTAAGCTTTTTACCTCCGATTTGACTTTTAATCCTAATGCATCCAGTTTATTTCTAATAGCCTCATTGTATCCATTATTGCCAATCACTAAGATTTCGGTTTTTTCTTTGCACACATTGACCATCAGTTGTCCTATAAAAATAATTGTATAATGATATTAATGCTACTCACAGATAAAATAAAGCTGAGTACTACAAATTAATCAGGCCAAGTTGAGTCATGTTTATTATCATACGTACATATTACATGATGTTATGTACCCCTGGATTGGGTTGCACATAGCTCGGAGATCAAAACAGTGCATTTGTTGCCCATCTGCCTATTTTTAAGTTTATTTCATGTCAAAAGATAACCCATCTCCAACCACTACTGCAGTCTAAAGGAAAACGTTGGGCCTGGGGCCTCAGCAAGCAATCCAAAAGCAAGCTCCAGTGGGCTCCTCAGTTCTATACCAAGCACCAAGCAAGTAGGGGTCCCTAATGTGCTCTCCTGTACATCTGAATGACCAGACAGCAACGCCAGAAGTATTTGCTAATCCCAGTCACATTGGTCTCTAGAAGTGGTGTTAACCAAATTAGTTGTTATAGTCTGAATAAAATGCTCTGCCAGGCCATCACTCTGTGGGTGTAAATGGGGACAGTGAATGTCTTCTTAATGTTCAGTTGCTGGCATACCTATTAGAATACTCAGCTGTCCCACCCTCATCAAAATGAAACAGCTCTTGCACCTGCAATTTAATAAAGAAACCCCTAATGAGTACCTCTGCCACTGTAATGGCCTCCTTATCATGCAGTGCATAGTCCTCTAGCCACTTTTTGAAACAGCCCACTGCAAAAAGGGCATACTAGTTTCTCTTGGGTAGTGCCTGGGAAAGGCACCAGTATGTCTATAGCAACTATCTTCCTGGGAGTCACAACTTTATGGTACTGTACAGGTGCAATAGGTTGATCGAATTGTCCTTTCCAGGCAGTACAGAGATCACATTGTCTGCACTGGTCCTCCGCTGTTCTGGCCCCAGTAGAAAGCTTGGTGTACCCACTTAGAAGTTTTTGGTAACCCCAAAGTGACCAGTCTCTGGTGGCCCATACATTCTATGCAACATTTCCTCTCTGAGTGTTCAAGGTATCACCAATTTCCATCTGTGTTCTGTAGTTTCTCGGTCACACCAATTTCACTTTTAGACCACATGGTTAATTTTTAAGTTGCCCCACTCAGATCATATGCCCTTCGCAGCAATGTACTCGGGTTCAATCGCTCCCCAAGTGGGGTGCCTGCCTTCTTCAAGGCAGCCAATATCTACTTATGTCAAGGTCAGCACGCTGGCTTTCTTTTAACTCCTGTGCATTTTGTGATGCCACCATTGCTTCACATGGTGCTGCAGTAGAGCCTGCGTTCCCATCTTCTCTTCACTCCTAACAGCCATAGCACATCTATCTTCGGCACAAGGTCTATGGTGCAGGGAGTGTGCATTTCGATGCTTATCTCTTGACAGATGCTGTATTTTGAACTGGAATACTTGAAGCTGTTTCAACCTTTGAGCTAGTTGCTAGTTGCCCCTTAGGCTCCTGAAATGACAATTGCCATTGGATAACAGGATGATCACTGCAGACCATGAAAGGAAAACAGTATAAGTAACATCTTAAATTTTTAATGGCCTCTGCTACAGCCTGGAGTTCCACAGTAGTTATTTTCTGGCTTGCTTAAGGTCCACTTGAAGTTGTGCAAGTAAGAGGAACCAGATGTGTCCCAGCACTTAAAAGACATGTTGTCCTCTGACAGGCTATAAGAATTAAAGCTATTAATCTCAAGCAGAAGAGACTACATGGGGACCTGCTCCACATCTTCAAAATGATCAAAGTCATTGATAAAGTAGATTGAGAAAAATCATATATGCAAGGATACTAGTGGAAAATAAGTCTTCATTTAAGACTGAAGCCAGGAAGAACTTGTTTACTCAAAGAATTATTGGAATCTGGAATAAACTAACAAGTCATGCAGTTGAAGCAAAAACCTGACAACCATTAAAAAGAATAGGATGTTGTGACAGCTTAGCTTTTAGTTAAACAAACAAACGATTTACTGAAAGGTCTCCACTCATTTGTCAAATTACTCATCTTCTTATATTCTTATAAATGGAGGAGTATTGGGTGGGACACAGACTTTACTGTTTCCATTTACTGATGTTTGTAGCTTTTCTTATTGGCTTGCTCAAAAATTATTTACAATAAATTAAAGTTTGCAACTTATTCTAAACTATGCCAAATGGCAGAGTGTAACTCATTGTAAGGTGTTAAACAACAGGAAGAAAAAATGTTAAATTTGAATAAAACTGTGGAGGTCTAATTGCAGAATGATCTAGAAATCATAGTAGACTAATCACTACTTACAATCAGACAGTGTACAGAAGCTGTTAAGAGGGCTAACAGGATTAGGTTATATAGTATGACATGTGGTGTACAAGTCAAAGGAGGTTAGGCTCACAATAAAACTTTGTGTTTCTCTTTCAAAAATATTTGTAAATCAAAACAAATCTCTCTTCTACCTAAATGTGTGCCGTTGACACAAGAAGAAATGCATTTAGTTCCTGTCTGAAAGGATTTTCATGCATTAATTCTACATGCATCTGTCATTTAGTATTTAAATAAATAAATTTAGTAAAAAAAGAAAAATCATTGTACACCTTTTGTGCCATGTATAGAAATTTTGTTGATCTGATAGAGTGTACTCACACTAGGCACGTTTGTTCGGTACCATGATTGTTCCCCCTCTCTACTCCCCCGCTAGCCTGCACTCTCAATGCGCTTTAACGTTCTTGACCTGGGCACATTTTTGTCATTACCATGTGACTTTGTGTAAAGCCAAAACAAATCTTAACACGGAGTGAAAGAATGCATGTCAAAATTATTTTCCTTTTTTTTGGAATCATGTTATTAGTTTAGTTTTATCTATAATAATAAAAGGCAAAGCCCTCACTGACTGACTGACTGACTCACTCATCACTAATTCTCCAACTTCCCGTGTAGGTGGAAGGCTGAAATTTGGCAGGCTCATTCCTTACAGCTTACTTACAAAAGTTAGGCAGTTTTCATTTCAAAATTATACGCGTAATGGTCATAACTGGAACCTCTTTTTTGTCCATATACTGTAATGGTAGGCAGCAAGATGGCCGTAGGAGACTGAGTTGCGTGTCGCGTCATCACGCGTCCCACGTAATCACGTGAACTGACTGTGAACTCAGTACGTAGAAAAGAAGGAGGAGCCCCAAAGAGCACAGAAGAAAACATTCATTACACAATTGACAAGGCAGCGAAACAATAAGAAGCGAGTGAGTGACGCATACAAGCATCTTCATAAGACACGAGGTATAAAAAAGCACGGTGTAAACCGTAAGTCTAAATTAACTTTATAGAACCGCTGCCGTTTGCAATACCATATTCGCGAGATACAAGTTTAATGAGAAGACACGAGGTATAAAAAAGCACGGTGTAAACCGTAACCTTAACTTTATAGAAACGCTCCCGCTGCCGTTTGCAATGCCATATTCGCGAGATACAAGTTTAATGAGAAGACACGAGGTATAAACGAGAGTTTGCATCACTTTGTAACAGAGTTAAAATTGCTGTAGCGAGAAACTTTTAACTGCCGGGTCTTAGCTAACATTAAATAAACCCGTGGACATCGCAACATCACACAAGACAGTGGCTCACGTGAAGTGACTGAACGCAGCAGGAGTGATCTCTTCCATGAATCAAACCTGTTCAAAAAACACATTACACAATTGATAAGGTAGGAAAAGAATATGAAACAAGGCACGGTATAAACTGTAACTTTAAGTTTATAGAAACGCTGCCGTTTGCAATACCATATTCGCCCCTGCGAAGCGCGGTGATTTTGCTATATATATTAAACTATTTCAACCATTGTATGATCTGCTTCTCGCAACTGAAAGAGGGCACCGTGGCAGAAGTTAGCCGACTTGCTCACCAACCACAAGCGTTACCTGGTAGGTAACCACCCATACAATCAGATTGTGAATCAGACTACGAATGCCTGCAATGTAATTACCCCGATCTATATGCTGTCAAATGAACGAACCTCACGCCGTGGCACAACGTTAGGGGCTTCGCCTCTACGTCCGAGGATCGATTCCCGTAAGGGAGTGCAGTGACTGTGTACTCCTGATGAGCCCACAATTACGGCGAAACACGTGTCGCATACTATGCATCTTCAAAGCACGGTGTAAACAGTAAGTTTAAATTGAGTTTATAGAAACGCTCCCGCTGCCGTTTGCAATACCATATTAGATGACTTTGTAACAGAGTTAAAATTGCTGGAGCGATAAATTTTTAACTGCCGGGTCATGTCGCGTGTTCTTGGGTAGGTACACCAAAAAATGTATACATTTATGCATGTAATGGGCAAACAAAAAATGTACTATACCCGAAAGCACTACAGTAGTACTCAATGTATCTTTACTTCTTAAATGTTAATGTTTTACTGTTTAATAATTTATACGCTTCTTATATGTTATTCAGATTCTTTTATCAAAATACCAGTAACAGCGCACTGCACGATAACGTGGAGTGAATACACTTGACATGACCATTCATAGTATTTATCCTCTTTCTCTGTACGTTTACCATTCGTTTGCTCAGAGGTTGATGAGCTTGCTGCTTAATGAGCAGCTCTTGACCCTAGCGTCCCGCTGCTTCTCTTCTTTCGTCGGCATCTTTACCCGTTAAAACTGATTTTTTTTTAAACTTAGTATGTTTTCTTTAATTTTTCAGTTAAGCTGGCACTTAACTCTTCAATCTGCCTCAAGAATGATTAGCGAAGGTGGTAGACAATGAAAACGTTAGCCGTACGCATCCGCCACGCACGCACTGGTGCGCGCAGCTGTGAGTTGATTCTACAATAAAATAAAATAAAGATAAAAAGAGTAATAACTTGCAGCACCGCTATTCAATTACACTTGCCTAACGCCTCTCCTAAGGGGAAATACTGTGGGATCTGGGCATCCGTCAAAGCAGCAATCACAAGCCCGATTAGAAAGCGGGAAGCTGTGATTTGTCCTCTCCCTCCCATGTAACAATCGCAGCCCGTGTTGCAACGCACTATGTATGTATATGTATATATGTGTATGTGTGTGTATATGTATGTGTATATATATATATATATATGTGTTCATATGTGTGGGAAAGCGAATAGTAGACGTGACGTAGTATCTGTGTACCAAATTTCAAGTCAATAGGTGAAACGGTTTGCGAGCTACAGCTCATTTAAAATCCTGGACAGACAAACGAATAGCCACAGTAGTGTTTTATAGAAGAACATTTTACTGTTTAATAATTTATATTTATATGCAATGTGCTTCTTATATATTACTTCATATTCTCAAATGATAATGATGTTAATGTTGTTTATATTGATTTCTATGTTATTGTAAGTGCTCTTTATTTGTGGAAAAATAAATTTGGCAATTAAACTAATTTTATACATACATTTTATTTTTTTCTCTTGCACTCAGTCAGCGAATCCACTGGGTAATCAGCTATATATATATATATATATATATATATATATATATATATATATATATATATATATATATATATGTATGTGTATATATATATGTGTGTATATATATATATATATATATATATATATATATATATATATATATATATATATATATATATATATATAGAGATAGATAGATAGATAGATAGATAGATAGATAGATAGATATATGTGTATGTATGTGCATATACAAATATGTATATATATGTATATATGTTTATATATATGTAGATATACAAATATGTATATATATGTATATATGTGTATATATATGTAGATATACAAATATGTATATGTATATATATGTATATGTGTCTGCGTGTGTGTGTATATATATATATATATATATATGTATGTGTATATATATGTTGATATATGTATATATATGTGGATGTGTATATGTATATATTTATGTATATACAGTATGTTTATGTATATATATGTTTACATAACCTCTTTAACACAGTACTTCTCCGCTGCGAAGCGCGGGTATTTTGCTAGTTTATTTATATAGCACATTGAAAACAATTAGAAGGTGACCAAAGTGCTTTACATAGAATAAAAGGTAACAGTAAGAAATAAAAGCCAGATAAGGAATTATTAAAAAGAAAAACAAAAAGAAACATTATACTGTACATACATGAATACACATATACCAACACATAAACAAATAGCTTACAGTCATATCAAAAGGTTTGGGAACCCCTCTCAATTCTTTGGATTTGTGTTTATCATTGGCTGAGCTTTCAAAGTTGCAACTTCCTTTTAATATATGACATGCCTTTTGGAAACAGTAGTAATTCAGCAGTGACATTAAGTTTATTGGATTAACAGAAAATATGCAATATGCATCATAACAAAATTAGACAGGTGCTAATTTGGGCACCCCAACAGAGGTATTACATCAATTACATCAATACTTAGTTATTAGTTTTGCAAATATAACAGCTTCTAGACGCCTCCTATAGCCTTTGATGAGTGTCTGGATTCTGGATGGAGGTATTTTTGACCATTCTTCCATACAAAATATCTCCAGTTCAGTTCAGTTTGATGGCTGCCGAGCATGGACAGCCTTAGCTTCAATCATCCCGTAGATTTTCGATGATATTCAAGTCAGGGGACTGTGACGGCCACTCCAGAACATTGTACTTCTCCCTCTGCATGAATGCCTTTGTAGATTTCGAACTGTGTTTTGGGTCATTGTCTTGTTGGAATATCCAACCCCTGTGTTACTTCAACTTTGTGACTGATGCTTAAACATTATCCTGAACAATTTTGTTGATATTGGGTTGAATTCATCCGACCCTAGACTTTAACACAGGCCCCAGTCCCTGAATTAGTCACACAGCCCCACAGCATGATGGAACCTCCACCAAATTTTACAATAGGTAGCAGGTGTTTTTCTTGGAATACGGTGTTCTTCTTCCGCCATGCAAAGCGCTTTTTGTAATGAGCAAATAACTAATTTTTTGTCTCATCAGTCCAAAGCACTGAATCTGGCTTGTCTAAATGAGCATTTGCATAAAACAAGCGACTCCGTTTGTGAAGTGAGTGCAGAAAGGGCTTCTTTCTCATCACCCTGCCATACAGATGTTCTTTCTGCAAATTGCACTGAATTGTAGAACGATGTACAGATACACCATCTGCAGCAAGATGTTCTTGCAGGTCTTTGGAGGTGATCTGTGGGTTGTCTGTAACCATTCTCACAATCCTGTGCATATGCCGCTCCTGTATTTTTCTTGGCCTGCCAGACCTGGGTTTAACAGCAACTGTGCCTGTGGCCTTCCATTTCCTGATTACATTCCTTACAGTTGAAACTGACAGTTTAAACCTCCGAGATTGCTTTTTGTAGCCTTCCCCTAAACCATGATACTGAACAATCTTTGTTTTCAGATCTTTTGAGAGTTGCTTTGAGGATCCCATGCTGTCAGTCTTCAGAGGAGAGTCAAAGGGAAGCACAACTTGCAATTGACCACCTTAAATACCTTTTCTCATGATTGGACACACCTGTCTATGAAGTCCAAGGCTTAACGAGCTAATCCAACAAATTTGGTGTTGCAAGTAATCGGTATTGAGCAGTTACATGCATTCAAATCAGCAAAATTACAAGGGTAACCAAATTTTTGCACAGCCAGTTTTTCACATTTGATTTAATTTCATTCAACTAAATACTGCTTCACTAAAAATATTTGTTTGGATAACACCCCAGTACTCAGATGTTCCTAGGAAATGAAAGACATACCACTGTTATCTTTTTTGTTGAAAGTAGAGTAAACTATTATGCAGGCTGAGAGGGGTTCCCAAACTTTTTCATATGACTGTATATAAAATTATGTAAAATAAAATACATACATAAGATGAACACAGTATAAACAATATAAGTAGAAAGATTTAAATGCTCAAACTCATAAGCTAAAAAGCTGGTGGAGAAAAGTGCTTTTTTAGCGGAACCTTAAAACTATGACGTGTGGGAGCCGGCCTTATTAGAGGGGCAAACCATTCAACAATTTAGGACCAGCCACTAAAAAGGCACAATCATCCCTCACCTTCAACTGTGTGCATGGGACAGTGAGCAATAGCTGAAGACCTCAGCTGCTTGACTGAAACATATTAAACAAGAAGATCAGCTAGGTACGGTGGAGCTAACCCATGTAGAACTTTAAAAGCAAACACTAAAATCTTAAAATTCACCTTGTAACTTACAGGGAGCCAAGGAAGAGGGGCCAACACCTGAGCGATGTGGTCCATTTTTTTGCTGCTTGTCAAAATTCTAGCAGCTGCATTCTGCGCCATTTGCAGTGTCGTATGGGATACCCCGACATACAGGGCATTACAATAGTCCAAACGAAACATGACAGAGCCTTTGTAGGTCATTAAATGACTAAAACGGCTTGACTTTATTGATCACCCTGAGGTAGAAAAAACTACTCTTTACCATAGTATTGATCTGTTTCTCAAATTTAAAACCTGAATCCAAGATCACCCTGAGATTTTTAGCACATGGCTTTAAGTACTGGGCAAGTAGATTCAATGTGGTAGCAATGTTTCAGGTAACAGTAGGTTAACCAAACAAAATTACTAAAATTTTTGACTCGTATAACTGCTGGACGTTAAGTGCCATCCAGTGTTTTGTATCATCTAAGCAGTTAAAAACCTTTGTCACCGACTCCAATTCACCTGATTGCAATGGATAGTAAATTTGAGTATCATCAGTGTAACTATGATATGGGATGTTATACTTATTTAGTAAACAGCAGAATGGTAACATATATAAAGAGAAGAGGACCAGACCTAAAACAGACCCATGGGGTACTCCACAGGTTACAGAAGCACTAAGAGATATTGAACTACCAACATTTCCAGAAAATATCCTGTCTTTGAGGTAATCCGCAATCTACTTAAGAGCAGTACCCCGCATACCAACCCATCGCTCAAGCCTGTTAATCAGAATGCCATGATCCACCATATCAAACGCAGCGCAAGCCTGTTTATCAGAATGTTATGATCAACCATGTCAAACGCAGCGCTCAAATCTAATAAAATTAGTGCGCAATTCCCCGATTCAGATGCCAGAAGTAGATCATTCGTCACTTTTAGCAGTGCCAATTCTGTGCTGTGAAATGTTCTGAATCCTGACTGAAACTTATCAAGAATATTGTTGTGCTCCAAAAAAGTCTAGCTGGGTACCCACAACTCTCTCTAAAATGTGTGTTTTGCAGGATAATGCTCTGCCCTCTTACAGATTTATCAAGTGTGCTGCACAGTGTTTTGCTGCTAATTGTGCTGCACGTATGAGAAGATTTTTACAGAGACAAATGATGTTATGGGAGGAATTTGCAGCTTTTCTTGCCAACTACAATTTACGTTCATCTGTAAGGTGAGAATAAAAACCTGTTTTTAACTCAAATGGTATTGAATGAAATAACATTGCATCATTGACATTATGCCTGTGTTCCGTGCTTGGGCATGTTCAGCAATCAGACTGTTCCAAAATCCTACTGAACTGTGCTTGGGCCCACCTTTTCCAAGCAGGCCTGGGCACTGTATGTTTGGCCCAGAATGGAGTAATCACACTAGTCAAATGAACTAGACTTTGGGGGGGTTACATGCAGACAAACATGCTCGGGCATGGAACAGATTGCTAGTGTGAGTAGATCCTTAGATGTTGGTTTAATAGCATGATACCCTTATAATGACAATATTGGAGACTGTAATGCTAAAGATTCATCAGAGAGAGAAATGAAACATGAAACTTCACAGCAGTTGGATTGTGCATATTGTCAACATCCTTTGTAGGAATCAAGTAGCAGGAAAGGGTGATTGCAAGGTAATGTGTTTGGGGGCAGCTTTCCATGTAGCAAGTTTTCCTGTGGAAAAAACACAGTAATCTGTATGATGGTGCATTATTTAAAATAAACTCTCTACCTCCATAGTAATGTGAATGAGCAGCATAAATAGAATTGCTTTTGTCAGTCTACTATAGTTTACTTGCATTGTGCATCTTTGGAAAAAAACACAAGTAAATACGGACAGTGTGAATAAGGTAATATTCTAATTTTCCATCTTAAAAAAATGTTTTTAGTGAGTGTCGCATTTCACAGTTGCAAAGTTTCCTGAAAAACTGATTTTACTGTCACTTGCCTGTTTTGCTCATCACTACCACATACACAGAGAGCCATACAGTAGATACATGGAATAAATTACTAAGTATTGTGTTAGAGAGGATTTTGTGAGCTGTCAAAATCCAACTCAGTGTTATTTTGGAGAAATTAGGGAGGTAGGATTGTTTGCTTTGTTGGACTTGTTCAGGCTTGTTCTCATGAAAACTTCTGTGATGTTCCAACATAAAAGTGCAACTGTGAGGTTTACATTATTCTCCAAGACAAGGTGAAACTCTTTATAGGCAATGATGTGATTTTATCCTTTAAGAACAGTAAAGATGGCTGCTTTAGCTTATTTTCTTTAGGCCCACAACTCAAATAAATTGTGTGTCTGATAGGAAACAAATTAGAATGGCTATTAGACATGTGTACAGAGTGTAGTAAATACAATACATGTTAATCTCTTATAATATCAATTGAATTTGAGATTTATTTATGTGAAATGCTGATTTTTCGTAATGTTCAAAATGCTCCTTTTTGTCTTGTTTTTATATAAAGGCTTGGCGCCTGTTTAATCCTATTTATGCATGGATTGAAAGATTAATTTGTGAATGCAAATAATTTTTGCCCTTTGGCTTCAACAAGAATTTCAGCTATAATTGGTATGCCAAATACATAGTTGCATTCAGTGATGTCCTATCCCAACTACTACTTCATTACCTCTCACTCTGCTCTCCTTAGGCTGGAACTTAATGCCCGTGTGGGAGGATAGAAGCCACCAGCTCACTTTCCAATTCCTTCAACAGCAGTGAAATTTTCAGTTGATATTTCCTTGTTTGGGTCATTTTCATTGTTCTCAAGCAAAGAAATTTGTTTTCTTTGTTTAATTTCAAGCAGAGCTGTACCAAAACATGTGGGTTTATGTAATTCATCCTGTGGATAAAGACCAGTTTTGCAACTCTAGCAATTTCCAATGGCAGGAATTTGCCATTTCCATGGTAAAGCAGTTTGAGGAAAAACCTCACAATGTGATATTTTAAAAGCACTTTACCCCATTTCAGACTCTGGTCAAATGATGGCTGACTTGAGTTAAAGCTGGTCTTTTCACCAGCCAAGGAGTTCAGTTCAGACTACAGAATTAAGTAAGCTGCGGGGAGAATTATAGGCAGGGGAATAAACCATTATTCCAGTTTGCCCGGGCAAGCCAGCTTTTCCCTCTTTTTGGATAAAGAAAGAGAAAACAGGCTTAGCATTCTTTTTACTTAAGGACTGATTCTTCAGAGCTCTTTAAAAAGCAACTTGATATTTTTTGTTTAGATTTTTTTGTTTGTTTTTTAAGGTGCATGCCATGTGATTGATGAATTGTTTTGTTTTAATGAACATTTTTATTTTGTTTGTTTTTAATCTTAATTAATTATTGCAGTGTTGTGTGCATTTTTTTTTGTTTTGATATTCTCTGTATTATGTATTTTTTTGCAATAAAAAACACCTTTTTGCTTATATCAGCTGATACTTCATGTCCCCATGTTCCTGCTCGATCCTAAGGTGGAGGCAATGGGTGGAGACACTGGAGAATCTCACTAACAATTGCCATTTTTCTTAACATTTAAGCATCTTTTATCACTGACCTAGTAATGGACACTGAGTAATTTTTAGGACCATAACATCTGCCATTGACCAAGAGGAATGTACATGTCCAAACGAAATGTTGGGGTGCCAACCGGGCCACCCCGTTTGCTGAAATAATATGTTTAAACATAACACGTGCACAGTGGCGCAAGAAGGAACAAAACACAGAGTCATCTGTTGTCTGAAGTAGTAAGGTTCTAAAGAGGAGCATGTTTCAGGATGGAGATCTGTCTTCTGGGTTGTTCATACCCAAATGATACACGTTTTTCTGGGAGTACTTTGCTCTTATAGCCCGTGGACCAGAAGGGGCGAAGTCAGTTGTCATTATTGGGTGACTTTTTGGAACTGTGGGTGGAAAAAGTGAAAATCAGAGATTGGGCCCCCTTGTGTTCCAGGGTGGTATTGCTTACCTTTGTTTTTTTTTTTTTTTTGTTCTTTATTGTGCCTTATACAATTTCTTGTATTAGGAATTTGTTAGTTTTCACATACCCCTTGGGGTCAGAGCACAGGGTCAGCCATTGTACAGCACCCCTGGAACAATTACAGGTTAAGGGTTTTGCTCAAGGGCCCAGCAGAGTTGAATCTCTTTTGGCAGTGATGAGGATTCAAACCGGCAACCTTCTGGATACCAGCACAGATCCTTAGCCTCAGAGCCTACTATCTAATGTGCATGTGTGTGACTCTTGTTTTTTTATTTTAATATAATAGACTCTGTGATAGCCCAGGCACCCGCAGCTAGCATCTTCTCAAAGCCGGATAATTGATAGTCATTTCCAAGGATGAGCCAGGCAATGAGAACATATACACACAGGAAGAGATGGTGCAACTTAACAAACAAGGTGCTTCAACAAATCAAATAAGTGAAGTGCTGAACTAAATAAAATAAATGAGCCTACAAATAAATTTCAATAAAAACAAATGCCTTTGTAGAAGTTAAAAGTGAATAAATAGATTCGTACACAGTTAAAATCTACAGGTTAAAAATAGTCAGGACCTTTTCTTTAAAACCAATGTGAACCTCAGTGCTTCCTTTTAAAATTGACATCTCCTCTGCTAACCCTTTGCGGTCTCTTCAACAAGCACAGGTGTTCTCTGACATGTGCAATCATATCCTTGACAATCTCATATCCCTTGTCTTCAGCAGGAACCCTGCAAACCCTGCTCCTTTCTACTGCTGCCACCCCTCAGCCTTCAGTGAGATCACTCATGGAACGGCTGGTCACTCCTTAGAAGCTCAACAGGAATGGCCCTGCCTCATGAACACCCTCGACTTGCTCTTCCAGGGCTACATTTCTGACTGCCTGCCTTCTCTTCGCAATTGCACTGGCTCAGCCATCATTCTGTCTCTTTTCCATTTCTAGTAAACCTCGGTTCTCCATTTCTTTCATTTATTTCTTTCTTCCTTCTCTATCCTGCACAGGCTGTTCTTATACTATAGTGGGAGCATGTGCATAATTATGCACCCGAGTGCTAATGACAATTGACCAAACCACACATATCTCTGCATGTGGAACTTTGCTCTGCCAATTCCTCCATGATCACCCCATGATATTGTGCCCTTCTGGGCCTGAGCACATTGTTATTATTTTGAAAAACCACCCACTGCCACAGACCCCTAACTTGCATCATCACTGACCCATTGCAATTTTGATGTTGAGTGTTTAAGGGGTCCAAAGAGTTAAATAGGTGACTGTCTTAGATCCTCTGGGATGTTCCATATTTCATACCTTGGTTATAATTATCTTCCTGCTTTTGTTTTGGCATTTATCTTTTAAATGCTTGGCCTCTTTTCATTTTCATTTTTTAGAGTGACTACATTTTTTTTGGCTACCCTATAATGCTATTCTGCTGCTGGTCAAATTTATTTTTACCAGCCCCTTTAGCAGTATATATTTAGAGTTTATGAGCCATGCACAGAGAAATGAAAACATGTCTTTTTTCCTGTTCTTAATAACTACATTTACATATTATTGGTGTAAACATCTAACAGGATATCTCAAAGCAATAAAGACTGAAGAAAAAAAAAATCACATGTACCTATTGGTGTTTCTGGAGGAGCCATGTATTTGCTTAACAGTCATGGAGCTTAAATATTTTTCAAATAATTTTATCTGTCTTAACATCCATCTTTAAAGCCACATTTTACTTACAGAATCTATTTGTATGCACAAACCAGTGTGTCCCAAGCCCGGATAGATGGGGAGGGTTGCGTCAGGAAGGGCATCTGGTGTAAAATTTTGCCAAATCCATATGTGGACAAATGATCCGCTGTGGCAACCCCTAACAGGAACAGCCGAGAGAAAAAGAAGATATCATAATTTTGTAGTTGGTTTTGAAGTATCAGTGTTGCTGCTAGTGTTGCATATAGAGTGTGTTAAAATGAAAGCAGATGCTTGTCCTTATTTTCATGAAGATGAAGAAGGGAATATTTGAAGTAATTGACCAATCTTAATGATTGCTGCCAGTCAAAACATTTTCTACACTCGAAGTAATGGAGACTGGTTATGCATTCTTAGAGAACAAGAACTTGTTGTAATAGTAGTAATAAAATGGTAGAAGAGTTGCATCTTTTATCAAACCATCTAGCAATCAATTCTCAGCCATGCATTTTAATATTTCTTTTTTTCTCCCCACTTATTATCTGTCTATAATTAGCAGGCATTAAAAGGAATTCCTTCATCACTCAGAAACCTAATTATGGACTGTATATTTGTTCTTACAGGGACAGAAATGTGGTTAGGCATTTGGCTCACATAACACCTCTTCCTCCATATCAGATACTTTGCTTATATTTACATGTCGTTCTAATTGGTATTTTTCTCAATGCAGATTTTCTACCTGTTGCAACCACAACTATCCTGGTTTTCAAAAAGCATACATTTCCTGTCATAATGGTTCCATAGAAGTGGCCTATGTGGTAATGAAAACACTTGAATGTCTAATATGCTGGCATTTTAAGGCAGTCACTGATTTTTTTGACTCATTTCATTTTACATTCCATTGAAATGACAGTAAAAGTGGCCCTCTGTTAAATCTTGTAGAATATATATTGGAATTAAGACCAGTACCCTATTTGTGGATATTAGTTAAGCATTTAATAGAGTCATACCAGTAATTTCTATTGCATATTCCTCAGTTTGACACACGTATTTGAATCTCTGATTTTATGTGGAATATACAATAGGCCATAAAGATGGGCATACTGTATATCAGTTAATGTACCTGTATTATCGTGGTATTTCCCTCTATTTACCCTTTACCTGTTTTCTCAAGGGTAAGTGTTCTCGTCAAGTTCATTATCGGGTTGGTCTACTGTTGCACTTTAAGATAAACACACACATACATAGCTATACGCATACACACAGACCCTAACCACAACAGGGCCCCATGAATGACACACACACGCTGATTAACCCTTAGCACTTTAAACCACAGAAATGCTTTAGGAAAAACACAGCCTGTCACTCAGCACTTCAAGAGACTTACTTATTATCGGCACGAACAACATACAATGTTTTAGTGATATCTCAGACCTAAATATTACTTTTGGTCTACAAGAATACATTTAAACATACAAAGACTCAGCACTCTTGACTATAGGCCATTTATCAGCCAAGAATATCTTTTTTAAGTACTGTTCCAACTATTGAGTGGAGCTCCTCACTCGCAGCCAAAATAAACCTTGCAGCACATATATAATGGCAAATGTCCGGTTTCTTCAGGTGCTCAAAGAAGTCTAACTTATTACTTCAATCACTCTAGACATTAAGACAAAGCATAGAAAGTTAAAAGCAGCATGGTATTTATTACAAGAATAATACTAATACCACTGGAACAAAGAATAGTAGAAAATAGTTACTGATGGGAAAGTCTGAATATATATAGTCTTTAGAAAAAGCTTATGAAAAAGTTACAGATGACAAGGATGAATGTTCCAGGGCGGCGTTTGATTTAGTAATCGACATTCATGAAAATGCTGTTAACTGATGATCTGATGAAAACTGGTCACATGTGTCTTTGTTGTCTTCTCTGATGTCACTCTTCCTTCGTCACTGTTTCTCTTCTACTGACGTTGCTTTCAAATGAGGCATATTTATTATGAAATGTCATGCCGTGGTTTCACAACACATGCACCTGATTGGTTGGCTGTCAATATGATAGATTAAAGAGTTTCAGCAAAATTCATCAATCTTTTCCCAGATAATAAAGTTCTTTGATATTGCCTCATGTCCGTCTTTCCCAGGCTGTAAACCAAATTGTTGTCCCAGATGTCCATCCAAAAGCCGTTTTTTTTTTCACTTTTATTCTCTCAGTTACGATCACAATACGATAGTGTTACCCACTTCTTTATTCCACAAAAATAACACTTCGAATAGCATGGATATTTGTTGTATTATGTTGGATTCTTTCAATCTGCTACAATACCCTTATGATTTATTTAGTGGTTACTTATTTGTATAGTGAAGGAAGTTTCTGTGATGGCTTCTTTTTTTATGATTTTTCTCACAATTGTTACTGTAGATGTGCTATTTGCTTTTTTTCTGCTATTTTCTGTAATGTTAGCTCTCTATTCCAAGATCTTGATTGTTGCAGTTAGACATGCTTAAGAAATCAGGCGCATAAAACATGAAAGTGATACTATGAAAAAACACAAAGGTTTTTCAGAAAGGCAAAATAAAGCTACAGTCACAATAGGCATGGTCATTGGGACATTTTTTTTTCCATTTTTCCATATTACCTGTATCACTTTGTTACACCGTTCATACACACACCGTCTTTGATGGTACAAAACGTAGTTGATCAGTTATGCTTGTTTAATTTTGCCTGTAATCAACTCATCTATGGACTGTTTTACCCTTGGTTTAGGAAGGGGTTCACATTAATGGTGACATGTCAAATATTTAAGCCTGATTCTTCATTAACAAATCTGTTTTTGTAAACCAAATAGCATACTTTTTTAAGCCCTCCTGGCTAATTGTGATTATCATACATCCAACAAACATTAATTTTAGGGATTTCTAAGTCTACGTGATATGGTAATTTAATAACAGAACCTTGAAATTGTCCATATTGTACCTGTGAAGTAAGTTTAATAACTTTTTTTGTGGAACATAAATGGTGTTTTATATGCACCAAAAAAATCACAATCTGACTTATTATGAGAATAATCTTTTGCTGTTGTTTATCTTATATTTCTGATTGGAATATTTGACAACAAAAGATAAAACTATGCAACCAACTGCACTTAATAGTTCTGGTACAATTTAAATGTTTTATTTAGGACAGTACTTTATCAAACAGTGAATTTCATTTTAACACAACTTCTTGCAATAAATATTCAATTATGGTTAAAACTAAGTAGGTAATAAAAATGTAATTTTAATGATGATTTAAAATTTTGCTATGCATAACTTATTTATGTTTCCAAACATTTAAAAAGATTTTCTTAAATGCTTCAAAAACTTATGAAACCAAATTATAGATAAGAAGTGTTAAGAAGTGTTTTCTAAGCCTTGAACAATTATAAACAACTTTCCCTGACAGATATGTAATTGAAAAAAGGCGGAAAAAGTAGTAATTGGGCATCAAAAAGTTGGTACGACACTGAGAAAATTTCATCGTAAACAAAGCTGACTATGCAGAAAAGTGATATCATTTGTTTTTGAAATTCTTAATAAATAGAGTTAAAAATAAGTGCAGAAACTTCTTGAATGTCCCTTGTATACAGACCAATAAGTAGCACAACATATATTTTTTTATTTACCACTCACATACATTTTCAAACACTGTTTTTTTTCATGTTTGTATTCACTAATAAATGTATTATATCTATTGAAACCAGGTTTTTTTACCCAAAATTAAAAAAATTAAAAATTAAGGGATTGTGTTAAAAAAATGCTTTAGTTGCCTCACATTTTTATGCAATCGTTTTGTTCACCCCACTGAATTAAAGCTGAAAGTCTGTACTTCAACTGCATCTGAGTTGTTTCATTTAAAATTCATTGTGGTAATGTACAGAACCAAAATTAGAAAAAAGTTGTCTCTGTCCAAATATTTATGGACCTAACTGTAGATTGAATGGTAAATTGAGAGCTTTGCCTTCTGGCTTAGCTTCTTCTTCACCACTTTTGAGACCTTTCCCAACTGTGCTGCCTGGCATTGTTTGACGCATCTGTCGAGTGTTGCTTGCCTGTTGCTGAGGCAACCGGAGATTTGCGGCGCCAGCGAAGCAATTGCAAGTTCACAGTCTCCCTGCGCAACACGTCTGTCACCTGATGATTGTTGCGGGGAACGTTCTAACCCAGCCACTGACCTGGCCTCATCACTGCTTGTTTGCTGTGTCTGTGTGTATTGAAGTGGTAGCTCCCAATTCAATAAATACCCTGACAGTTCCGGTTTTGATTGGAATAAGGTTGGTTTTCTTGAAACCTTTGGACTCAGCGTCTTCTCTCGGGTGCAAGACAGTGACTCACACATCACATGTTACCAGGAGTGGGGGTCTTGTACTGATGGATCCTGAACAGGCGCACAATGCTCCACTCCTACCAGAGCCAGATGAGGCTCCTGCAGACGCCCCTGACCTTGCCTGTCCCAGAGATGTGCTGGTGAAGATGGCTCCCTCGGATGACTCAGAGCGTTTCCTATTTTGTTTTGAATGCACGGCAACACTGATACGCTGGGACAAGAGAGGCTGGGCAGCTATTTTTCTCCCGTTTTTGACAGAGGAGGCCCTACAGATCATGCGAAACCTTCCTCCTGAAAGGCTTAATTATTATGAATTGCTGAAGCAACAGATCCTCCTCCATACGACTATGAGCCTCTTGGCGAAGGGACATAAGTTTCAGCCCCATCCAGATACAGGTCCAGGCAATGCTCCTATTATGTCCATTCTGGTTAATGTGAATGACTTTAGTTTCTTAGGAATAATGTCCTCCTGCTGTAGGAGGATTCCCATTTGGCTCTCGATTTAGTTCTGAAGTTTTTGTTTCTATTGTTAAGTTTCTAGTAATTGTAATGATAGTAATGGTGGAATGCATTTCCCAAACCTGCTGCTTCTTTTTCAATATGGATTAAATATTACAGAAGAGCACATTGGGTGACTCTAGCACTCACAGGTGTGAGATATGAGAAAACAGACTAACCTTTTCAATTTAAGAAGATTAAGACAAGATTAAGAAAAGAAATGAATAGAGTGTTTTAAATTACAAAGAGGTTTAATACAATTTATCCATGTAGATGAAATGACTGATAATGGTATACTGGATTTGAAACATGATAAATTAGACACCTACAGTATAATCAAATGAAGTGTTTGTTGTAGGTCTGATTCTTAATATCTCTTTACTCATTAAATAATTATCATTGCTTCTCTGACTATTACTTTAATTTGATTACTTTTGCATACTTTTGCAGATTGAGAAACACATGGCAAGAACAGGAGTTTTATAGAACAGTCAGCAAGGGATTAGAAGAGGGAGGTCATGTTTTACCAACATTCTGTAATTCTGTGAGGAAGCAACACAAGGATATGATCAAAGTTGAGCATATGGTATCATTTATCTTGACTTTTGGAAAGCATTTGATAAGGTGCCACATGAGAGATTGGGCATCAAACTTAAAGAAGTGGGAGTTCAGAGTGTTGTGTGGAGATTGATGCAAAATTGACTCAGACTTAGGAAGTAGAGAGTTATGGTGCAAATACATCTGTCAGAATTGGGTGACATTAAAAGTGGTGTTCCACAGGGGTTAGTGTTATGGCTGCTATTTTAAATATACATAAATGATTTGGATAGGAATATAAGTAACAAGCTGGTTAAGTTTGCAGATTGTACCAAGCTAGGTGGATTGGCAGATAATCTGGAATCCATTGAATAATTACAGAATAACTTGGACAGCATACAGGCTTGGGCAGATTTTTGGCAGAATAAATTTAATGTAAGTAAAAATAAACTAGCACACAAAGGAAGTAAACATGTTACGTTTGAATACACAGTGGGTGGTCTGAAAATCGAAAGTACTTACACCTTATGAGAAGGACTTAGAAGTCGTAGTGGATTCAACACTATCAACTGCCAATGTTCAGAAGCTATTAAGAAGGCTAAAAGAACGTTAAGTTATATAGCATGATGTGTAGAGTACAAGTCCAAGGAGGTTATGGTCAAGCTTTATAATGCACTTGCCTGGCCTCATTACAAAAAAAACAAGAAAAAGCAGCACTAGAAGAAGTCCAGAGAAGAGCGACAAGGCTGATTCCAGGGCTACAGGGGATGAATTATGACAAAAGATTAAAAGAGTTGAGCCTTTTTAGTTTAAGCAAAAGAAGATTAAGATGAGACATGATTGAAGTGTTTAAAATTATGGAGGGAATTAGTACAGTGGATCAGGACTGTTATTTTAAAATGAGGTCATCAAGAACACAGGGACACAGTTGGAAAGTTACTAAGAGTAAATTTCACACAAACATTATGAAGTTTTTCTATACACGGAGAACTGTAGACACAGTAGAACTTTAGGGATTTTCAAAACGAGACTTGATATTATTTTAGAAAAATTAAGTTAATAGGACTGGCGAGTTTGTTAGGCTGAATAACCTGTTCTCATGTAGATTGTTCTAATGTTTTAATTATTAATAATATCCTATTGACTATGGGACAGAACAGAATATATCTCCAAAATACCAACCTTCTAAATAGCTGCCGAAGTCAAACAGTGACACAAGAGGCAGATGTGGAAGACATAGGCCCTGACAAGAGTTTTCATGTACAATAGTTGATGTTTCGTTGGCAGAGGACAACTGAACAGTATCTGGAGGTGGTTGCACTGTGATATGGAATTTCCTTTTAATTAACTGTTCCAATCTGTGTTGTAGCAGGTCCAAAGCTCAAGTCAACAGGGCCACTTTTTAAATAATCGCCGCACTCGCGGCTTACAGAGGGGGCATGGTAGTGTGGCTGGAAATGATTCCCGGGGGAATTTGTGATGCGGGCGGTCCTCACTTAAGTGCACAGGTGAGGAGTCATCCACATCCGTAATCGGTGCCGGGAGCTGTTACTTGCCTCATTTGATCCACGTCCCCATAATAAATAGAAGCGCGAGGTGTCTAGGAGGGAGAAAAAAGAAGAAAAGAAGTACGGAGGTTAGAAGTAGAAGAAGGCAGGAAGCAGCGAGGAGAAAGCCGGTACAGCAAGCACTCGAGTGAGCACAGGCTTGCGGGCAGCTGAGCAGTGAGCCTGGATGTTTGGCCGGCACTCCGGGAGCAATTGGTAGTGGTCGCTCCCGTTGAGCATTTTGAGGAGCAGGAGTGACCGGAAGGAGGTTGGCTTGCCACATAAGGCCAAGAAGGCAGCGGGAGTCGGGACTTGGGACGTGAAAGCCCCAGCGTGAGCACCCTGGTCACTGGGGAGCCCAAGTCACGGTTTGGTGAAGCCTACCGGAGCCAGGGATCAGTGAGGCGAATGGACTTGCAGGAGAAGGCAGAGAGAAGGTTAGCTGCAGGTAGTGTGGCTCCCCTGGTGCATAGCCTGGATGGGAGAAGTAGGGAAGTCACCAGTAGAAGAAAGGCACCGGGCTGATTTGTTTAAAAGGACAGCTTCCAGCCATTGTTTTAGTCTCGTTTTTTAAAGGATTTTTTTTTACTAACATATTTTAACCTCCACGATTTCACCTCTGTTTTAATGGATTATTTATTTAATGACGTATCTTTGAGACACTGCACTTATTTATTTGAACACTGTTTTGTTTGTTGATTTTAAATAAAAGCACTTTTGCTCTTTTTGCACCATCCCATCGCTTTGTTGTTCCCCACTGTCTAGCTCATCGGTGACATTACCGACGGTGTCGGGTTCAGAGCTCCCAGGAACTGAATGGGAGCATGGAGTAGAACCCGCATTGTCACAGGATCACTCTGCAAATGTTCCAATGTTCTTTAATTGAACGTATCTGAGGGAGCACTAACAATGAACATTTTAGTTCCCCATGATAAATCCCAAGTATTAATTGGAAGAGCTATTTGTGTAAATGCTAGGATAATTTGTATATCATGTTGTAAAACTCACATAACATCATTTTTAACTAATCAAAATAAAAATAATAAAATAGTCAATCTGACATCATATGCACTAAGTTGTTTGTATAACATCCACTATACCTAGTATGCATAATACAGTTAATTAAACAGTTGAATTCTTTAAGAAAAATGATTCTGCATGTAATCTCTTCATGTCCACCTTGGATGGTCTTTGTCTACTGACTTGAAGAAGAAAGGCAAAAGTTTTTTTTGAGGTTGGGCCATGAGAAAAGACAAAATCAAAAGTAATGTGCAAGGGCCAAAACCAGACACCAAAGAGAGAAACAACAAAGCTAAAATACTAACCCAAAATTCAAAGTCAAAATTCACAATACAGAGCAAAAGTCTTATGCCATAAATTCACAAAAGAAAGTACATAGTTCACAAATAAATTAATCTTGGATAAACTAGATCGGTGAGAGGTGCCATTTTTATAGTTGCACTGATAATGACATTAGCTCGCAGTCCTGGTGCATAGTGGGTTGTGTTACCTTGTTAGCGAACAATGCAAAATCCACAAAATGGCGATGACCATTGGAAAAAAAAAAATAAACGAACGTTTATTCTTGGTCTTTGTCCCCACTTCTGCTGGTGAAGATACAATAACTGTATTCCTAATAATCATTTTCTGACACAGTGACATACAATACTTGAATATCATAAAGGAAATAACAATTACAAATAGATAATGAAGCAATCATATCCACAATTACTCTGCATTGTTAGTGTCATAACAGAAGAGAACCAAAGAGAGATAATTATTAGATCTTATATCCGTTTGAAAAGACTGATTATTATATTTTATTGGATAAAGCCTTCTTATATTAGGAAAATAACAACATAAATACAAGTTGCTGTTATGAGTGAGCCCCACTGTTATCTGAAAGTATAGTTTATTCAGGTAATGAGCAAGTGGTCACTGTTCTTGCCAACAGGGTCAAATACAGCTTTGGGTCCTACAGTTACCTCCTTAGCAGGCATATCAAGAGTCATTTGATTCTGCAGCACTACAGTTCATAGGACAACCAATTCATTTGGTATGTCATTGACAGCATTGGTGTTAAGGTTCTTAACTACCTCTTAATGCTTGAGTCAGTCATCAAAAATATTGTACTCATGTAACTTGTTGAAAAATCACACCAATGTCACATTCCAGAACCAGCTTTATGATTGCAGCTTCAATTCTTGTAGCTCTTTTCCTTCTGTAAATGGGGTGACAAATGGTAAGTGGAAGTGAACAATCACAAACATGCATGTTTCTATCCTTTGGTGACAGAGTTTTTTAGCATTTGACACAATTTGCAGTCTTTACCATTATCTCATTCTGTTGCAGTAGATGGAGGTTTGGTTTTCATCATCAGGAGGTAGAACTTACCTTCTTCAGTTCTGTGATGATAGTTAGAAGTACATCATTTATCTTGGTCGGATCAAGGGTCAGGCAATTTTTCTGCTTTTCTGACCTTTAGTAACAAATTTTAGGAATGATAATCTTCACTTGCAGAAGTCTTAAGAGTTTTTGCTCAACATTAAAAAGTTTTTCAGCATTTCATCTCTGATTACTGAAATTAGTTGTGAATCACATTAGGAAAGGGAATTCACAGTAGTACTTAATGGGGTCACAGGCTTGTCCTGTTGGGGATAGCCTTTATATACTGTACATTAATGCTAGGGGTAGAACAGATGGCCATTGCATTCCAGTTTCTACTTAGAATCTTATGTAATGTATTTTTAATAATCCTGAACTTTGTGGGTGATCAGTGCTGTGTACAAGTTTTCAATTTTGTCTTCAATTTATAATTTTCTTTAGATAAGAACTTAGATAGATAGATAGATAGATAGATAGATAGATAGATAGATAGATAGATAGATAGATAGATAGATAGATAGATAGATAGATAGATAGATAGATAGATAGATAGATAGATAGATAGATACTTTATTAATTCCCAAAGGGAATTAACCACTGTGGTAGAATCTCTTTGCTCATTTATGTATTTGGAAAACATATTCATCATAACAAGTAAATACTCATACATCTGACATTTTATTAACTGAACAAAATAAATCTGAATATGTACAAAGGGGAATTTAGTTGCTCTGACAATGTTAAATATTTACATATTAAACATACTTTTTCTGCTATGAAGTTGAGCCTTAGGTTAAACTAATTTCTATTTACTTCAATGTCAATCAGTTCCCTCTTTTGAAAAGAACACAGTACCTACAGTCAAACATGGTGGAGGTTCTAAGATATTTTGTGGATGTTTTGCTGCCTCTGGCACTGGATGCCTTGACTGTGTGCAAGGCATCATGAAATCTGAAGACTACCAAAAGATATTGGGGCGCAATGTAGGGCCCAGTGTCAGAAAGCTGGGTCTGCGTCAGAGGTCATGGGTGTTCCAGCAGGACAATGACCCCAAACATACCTCTAAAAGCATTCAGAAATGGTTGAAGACAAAGCGCTGGAGAGTTCTGAAGTGGCCAGCAATGAGTCCAGATCTAAATCCGATTGAACACTTATGGAGAGATCTCAAAATTGCTGTTGGGAGAAGGCACCCTTCAAATCTGAGAGACCTTGAGCAGTTTGCAAAAGAAGAGTGGTCGGAAATTCCAGTTGAGAGGTATAACAAGCTTGTTGATGGTTATAGGAAGCGCTTGATTTCAGTTATTTTTTCCAAAGGGCGTGCAACCAAATATTAAGTTGAGGGTGCCAATAATTTTGTCCAGCCCGGTTTTTGAGTTTTGTGTGAAATGATGTCAGATTTGGCTTTTTTTCTCAGTTTTTTTATGTTGTTCCAATGCACATAAAAGGAAATAAACATGTGTATACCAAAATATTTGTAATTGCAACAATTTTCTGGGAGAAATGGTGCATTTTCAAGGAAAATTCCAGGGGTGCCAATAATTTCGGCCATGACTGTATATATTGTGCAAACAATGTCCGCATGTTATACACACAAGATATTGTGGTGAATTCTTACATGCCCAATTACTGAAACAGACTTGAGGTTCAAGCGAGGTCAGAGGAGTGTCCCTCTGCCTGGACGCAAAGATCTTGCTGTTTTTCATATGTGAGTGCTAAAAAAAGCTGTGTTAGCTTTCCTACAATTAAAGATAAGTAGTTTTGTTGCTACTGGAACACTGTCAAGCCTACCAGAATCTAGTCTAGAGCTGCTATTGTCTAAGGAAAGTAAAGGTGACTTACAGTATTAAGTAAATATTCTAATTTTGTGTACAAGAGTGAACTTTGAGTAGCAATATTTTTTGTCTTCATAAATAATTGAACAATTACTTCACATCTGTGACAATAGAAATGCATCCTCTTCAGTGTCTAAAATCTTTCAGCCTTTTCACATCCAGAAAGTTAGGAATTTATGGTGACTCTTTCATGGTTTTTATTACTAGTAGGATTTGTCCAGTGGCTACGTTTGTTTGAAAATGAAGGGTTCAGCACTGAAGGGATATTTATTTAGTCTTAGATGAGCATGACTGGACAGCAGGGATTTTTAAAATTAGCTGCTTCTTAAGCTAAACAGAAAGCTTTACAGTTTATGCAGTGCATAATATGTTATGGAGAGAAATTAGAAGCTCCTCTGACTGCAGTTATGTTCTGATCAAAGACATGATTTTTATATTATTATTATTATTCTTCTAAAATGTAATTTTACTTTTGGTACTTTAGGTCTTTTGAAAGCAAATATTTTTTTACCTTTACTCAAGTTCTTTTAAACTGAAAACTACTTTAATGAAAGTAAACATTTGACAAAGCACTTCTACTTTTACTGAAGTATCACTTCTGAGTATTTTTTACAGCTTTGTTGTTTAGTAACATTTCATTTCATTACAAAGTACAATTAATTAGCTTTGAATTTTATTTGTATTTACTCAATGAATTACTCACTGCCTACTTTATTAGGTTCACCTTGATAGTGCTGGTTTGGACCACCGTTTGCCTTCAAAACTGCTATAATTCTTTGTGGCATAGATTCAACAAGGTGCTGGAAACATTCCTCAGGGATTTTGGTTCATATTGACAAGATAGCATCATGCCGTTTCTGCAGATTTGACGGCTGCACTTCCATGATGCAAGTCTCCCATTCCACCACATCCCAAAGGTGCGCGGTTGGATTGAGATCTGGTGACTGTGGAGGCCATTTGAGTACACTGAATTCATAGTCATGTTCAAGAAGGCAGTTTGAAATGATATGTGGTTTGTGAAATGGTGCATTATCCTGCTAGAAGTTGCCATCAGAAGATGGGTATGCTGCGGTCATAAAGGGATGGACATGCCGAGTAGATGGGTACACTGCAGTCATAAAGGGATGGATATGGTCAGCAACAATACTCATGTAGGCTGTGGCATTTAAACGATGTTCAGTTGATACTAAAGGACCCAAAGTGTGCCAAGAAAATATGCCCCTCACTATTACACCACCACCACCAGCAGCCTGAACCATTGATAAAAGGTAAGATGGAACCATGCTTTCATGCTGTTGATGCTAAATTCTGACCTTGCCATCTGATTGTTGTAGCAGAAATCAAGACTCATCTGACCAGGCAACATTTTTCCAATCTTCTGTTGTCCAATTTTGGTGAGCTTGTGCGAATTTTATCCTCAGTTGCCTGTTCTTAGCTGACAGGAGTAGTAGTATCCGGCATGGTCTTCTACTACTGTAACCCATTTGCTTCAAGGTTTGACGTGTTTTACATTCAGTGATGCTCTTCTGTATACCTTTGCTGTAATGAGTGGTTATTTGATTTACTGCTGCCTTTCTATTAGCTCAAACCAGTCTGGCTCCTCTGACCTCTGGCATCAAAAAGGCATTTTTGCTAAGAGAATTGCTGCTCACGTGATATTTTCCCTTTTTTGGAAATACTCAGACCAGCACGTCTGGCACCAACAACCATCCCATGTTCAAAGTCATTTAAATCATCTTTCTTCCCCATTCTGATGCTCAGTTTGAATTTCAGTAGGTTGTCTTGACAATGTCTGTCTGCCTAAATTCATTGTGTTGCTGTCATGTGATTGGCTGATTAGATATTTGCATTAACAAGCAGTTAAACAGATGTACTTAATAAAGTGAATATGTATATATTTGTGAAATGCAGATGATATTTTTGGAAAACTGTTAATTATTTGGAGTACATAAAGATAAAGTAAATGCTGCTCAATATGCAATTATGTTTAAACTATTCTATTCTGTATCTCTAGCAAGGTTCATTTTACCACATGAGCATTATACAAAATACATTTTTATACATATATATACTGTATTTCATATTCCTTGAATTTTGCAATGTCATCTGGTGGTGAAATTAAATAAAATTATTTGTCAAAACCTAAACCCATTTAGTGCATTTAAGTGCCATATTATATTCTGGGTTTTAAAGAAAAAAATTGTCTAAAACACAAAAATAGATACAAAAATAATATACCAATTACAAAATATTAAAAAAAAGGTATACATACAGCCTAAAACTAAGGCATAAATCAAAAATAATAATAACAACAACAACACATAAAAATTACCTTTAAGTTGTACAACATAATTTTCAGAACTATGAGTTTCAACATAACTACAGCTCAGGCATAACATAAGCCTTTACTGTCTTATTGGAAGGCTTTGTGGCATTTATTTGTAGGAGGCAAAAAAAAGTTCTGGCAGGATTGTATCCACTAGATGAGGTGGATAGGGTGTGTGTGTTTGTGTGCATTAGCCTTTAAAGGAGCTTGTGGTGGTTGCAATGAAGAAAAGTGTGCATATTAACATGCTCAGAACTGAGGCTTGCTCTGTTCTTTGATGTTTCCTGCAGCAGAAAAGAGACACTCTGATGGCATGGATGTTGCTGGAATACACAAAAATGGACTTTGCCAGCATTGGATAACGTGATGCAGTTGTTTTCCACCATGACAGTGGATTTTCCTTCTTGGACGGGATCAGTCAGTCATTAGTCAGTCATTGTCCAACCCACTATATCCTAACACAGGATCGCGGGAGTCTGCTGGAGCTAATCCAAGCCAGCACAGGGCGCAAGGCAGGAACAAATCCTGGGCAGGGCGCCAGCCCACCGCAGGGCACACACACACACACCCACAGCACACACTAGGGACAATTTAGGATCGCCAATGCACCTAACCTGCATGTCTTTGGACTGTGGAAGGAAACCAGAGTACCCGGAGGAAACCCACTCATGGGGAGAACATGCAAACTCCACACAGGGAGGACCCGGGAAGCAAACCCGGGTCTCCTAACTGCGAGGCAGCAGCACTACCACTGCGCCACCATGCTGCCTGGACAGGGGATGTTCTCTGAAATACCTCTTTCTAATCAGCTTGGTTTAACTGCTGCTCCTTATCCTCTTTGTCACTGATGCTGGAGTCTAATGATGATCCCAATATGTTGGGACCAATATCTTGGACTGTGCTGCAGGCTGCACTTTCATTTATGTTGGGCTGCCTTCTTTCCTTTTTGACAGCTAGTCCCATATCTTCTACTGTGCTTTGGACCTTGAAAGCCTTGTCAGCATGCATAAACTTTAGTTTTTTTAAACCTGGGGTCTAGAGCAGCAGCAATCAGAACTGTGTTTGGAGATTCAGGCTGAAACACAAATAGTCCTTGCCATCTTGCTATGATCTGTTCTGCAACATGAGCTTGGTATGTCCTTACTGGTGCAGTCTCAAAAGCTAAACTCTGAATGGACTTCTTAAGGCTTTGTACTAACTGTGGAAGTGAAGAGAGGGTAACATATTGTTGCCCAATCAGAAATAGAGTAGCTCTTTGAAATGGCTCAAGGGCCTGACTCAGCTCCTCAGTCTGGTTCCACTGTTCTGGGTTGAGAACAAGGTAGTTGTGTTTTTCTTTTGAGTGACTGCTGTATCAGAGAGTGCAGTAGTCTCTGGCCATCTTTGTTTCAGCAGCCTGGATAACGTGATAAGTACTGTTTCAGCGAGTACTTATGTCTTGCACCAGCATGTGTTGTGGTGTGCCCATTTGCCGCTGTTTTTCCTTTAAAAGGGTGCATGCCAGTTCACTTTTTTTAAAATGTTCAACAAGACATCTTGCAGCAGCCAGACACTTGGAGACAGCTTGGTAGCTCTTCATAGCACTTTACACAGCCAAGTTCAAGGTGTGACCTGCACATTGTACTGATGCCCATCCATGCTCTTCTGCCAAAACCTTCACTGCTGCTACAACATTAGCACTGTTGTCATGGACAATAGCTTTGATTTTCTCTGGTGAAATATCAAGTTTGGCAATAACATCTTCAAGCCATTCTACAATATTTGCAGCTGTGTGTCTCTCTTCATGGGGCATTGTTGTCAGGATGTTGGATTCCATTTGAAATGATCCCAAACTTTTGACATTTTCTGTTGTTTTCTCTGGCCTGTCTCTTTGCTTCGCCCCTCACTGAGGTGGACTTTATGCAGGTTAAACGAAGCTTCATATTAAAGAATTTGCTTTGATGAATTTTAGTAATTGAGTTACTCGAGGAATCGTTTCAGCCTTAATTTTGTTGCATTTTTATCTAATTTAATGCAAGGATGTTTACACTTCCAACCAAGAAGCGTGATATTTCTCTGTCACCTACTTTGTTAGCCTGAACAATAAGTTATTAACTATAACATTGCAGTTCATAATTGATAAGGTGACTTTAAAACACTCCGCCTACTCTTGGAAACTTGAAAAAGAACATTTCTGAATATGGTTATACCTCTTGTAGATAAACATTTTATATAGATCACTTTTTCTTGATGCATGCCATACATTTCGCGGATACTGCTGGGGTGCAAAGACTAGGATAATAATAATTTCGTGGAATGCAGACCATAAAGCATTTCTTGATATCCTGACATGCATTCTCGGCAAATAAACAGTTCTTAACATGAGTTTGATGATCATAGATCTCTGACTGTTCTGTAAATGGAACAGTATTCTCAGAGTGAGCTACTTTTTAGGATCCTGCACCCAAGCTTAGGAACTTCCTTCCTCTCCCACTCATATATTGTATGAACAACAAGGGGGCGCCAGAGAGCCCCAAACACCAAACATAATCACATAGACACAAGTCCCGTTTAAAAATATGGTTTCTTTTCACAACTACTTTCCACAAAGGTTCCAGTAGTGCAATAAATACAAATCTCTCCTCCTCTACACCATCCAGATGAGCTTTGTCCACTGCCACCCAACTCTGACTCGCCTGGATGTGGTTGAGCGGCTTCTTTTATCCTGGGCTCAGGTGTACTTCCTGTGCTAGGGTACAACCCAATGGAAGGACTTCCAGGTCTAAAGAAGTTCCATAAAATAGGGATGACAGATCCCTGTAGCCCCCCTTGTGGCCCCCACTGATCCTGACAAGGCTGTTTCAAAGGACTAAAATACCCAGTGTGACTTGCAGGTATCTGCACGGGTACAATTTCCCAGGGAAGCTGTCTCATAGTATGTTGGAAAAAGCCCATAGTCCTGCTGGGGGTTGCCTCCCCTGTCCTTCCATTATACTTTCCTCCCTCCTGGGTATTGTTCCTGGCTCCAACCCAGCCAGGACCCCAGTGTACCCACTCTCACATTGGCATCTTCTGTCTGCTTTCTGGACGAGATAGGACGATCTTGGCCCCGCTTCTTGTAGTAGCCTAGGACTGGCCTCCTGTCCAATTAAGGAGCCATGCTCCATCCCACCCAGGACTCAACCCCTGCACATCGTCCATTGCAGGTGCCTACATTGGCACCAGACATTGGTGTGGCTTTCTACATTATAATGCTGGGCAGGTATGAGAGCCCAGCCTTTTAATATTTCTTTACTTTTATAGAATTGTTCTTTTATGACCCCGGATTTTAACAGCACCTTTGACTTTGGATTTTACCCCAGAGTTTACAAAACAGCTCTAGGAGTTCTGGTACAGTAGGTTGGAATAGATTGGAAGAGAACAATAAACTCTGATGCAAGGTGGCCAGTTTTTTTGGAAAGTTAAATCATAGTATTGTCTAGTAATGACCCAAGAAGGATGATCTTAGTGGTACAAAGCTGCACAAGCTGGCCTTGACATGCAGGAAGCACTAAATAACAGTCATTGATATGACAAGTAATTTGTCAGTAGAAGTATAAAACACCCCTAAAGTAGTGGCCAATACACATTTTGGGAGTAAAACTATTTGATATCTGAACTACTGAGAGGTAAGAAGATATTGGAAGAGGATTGTCTTGGCAGTGAGCAAGTGGCTGAGTCCAACCTCAATGTTACATAATTTTTTATTTTTTATTTCTTCAGTATTTGTTTACATTGAATACTTACTGTGTGTGAGTAACACACTAGAACACAATTACTAGTTGCATTGCGTTTGGAATCATACAGTTGATTAAACAACGTACATAAATCCATGTATGCACTAATCTATTTACCGAACCTGCTTAATTAAAATTTATGATTGTGAGGACCAGGAGCCCATGCAGGCAGCAACAGGCACAAGGCCAGAAGCAATTTTAGATGGTGCAAATAAATAAAGTATGAATTTAAATAGGTTTTGATTCAGTGAATACAGTTTATCAAAGTGAAAAATTAAGCTTTATGCGTATATATATATATATATATATATATATATATATGTGTGTGTGTGTATATTATATATATATATATATATAATTATTTTTATTTTTAAGTTTGCTGTACTGAGCTTTTTTTTTTCTCTAGCCGTATAGCTCTTGCACATGTGCCTGGGTTCTGTGTATTTTTAATGCATGAATAGACCATTTGATACTTTGAGGAGAAAGCATTACACATGTTTTCCCTAGACTGTGCCGACTGTAACTATGATGAACGCTGCTGCTTTGCCTGTGTTGTACCTTACAAGTAAACATTTCATTGTAGTACCCAGGCAAACAAAAATAAGTTAAGGAAATTAATGTTAAATGCACTGTGATATTTTACATTAATATGGAACAGGACAGCAAATTCTCATCTCCTTAAAGTTAAATAAAAGCCAAACTGTGGCTTGCCGCATATTGATAAATAACAGATGAATGAATGTAAAACAAAATAAAATGGGGTGTACTCCTTAGGCTAAGCGTGAAGTGCTTTTGTCCTCTTGACCAATGGTAAAAGTACATGAACCAAACATTCAGAGTTTAAAATCACTTCTACAGACTGATCTTTACCCATAGGGTCTTGGCTGTAGAGAATGATTATTTGTGCATACACACACTTTTTTAATATAGGTGAGGGATTGGTGTTAGTTTTTTTTTCTTGTTGCTTAAGTCAAGTGTATTCTGTAATACATATAATCTTTATAATATACAGTATTTCCACTATCATGTTGGGTGGACCCTGGCTATCTGATACACTGTGCCATTCACATGTTGTTCAGTACTGCCTGAATGATTTTGCATGAAATTCTGAAGCTCTCAAGAAAACCAGCAAGCACACTTGAATTACAGTACACTGCTACCCCCTACTGGTTCCATGTTACAGGCACCAAAGTAAATCTTGTCCCATGAATTCCAAACCTATGAAAATAATGACTTGCTGTTTCCCTGTGCTGTGAGTGAGTTTTTAGAGGTATTCTGCCTGACCCAGCACCCTCTCATACATAGGGGAAGAATATATACATTTAATGTTTCATGTCAGTGTCAAAGGGTTTTATAGAAATGACTGATAAAATTGGCCTGCATATTCAATTTATCTTTTATATAATAATAAAATAATATTTTTTTTTCAGTCAGTCATTTAAGATTAGTTTACTAAGTATATGTAAAACACACTTTGTCTACATTTTGTCATAGATTTTAAAGTAAGGGCACTTTTTCACCCCCTTTATAGCACATTATCAGCCTTCCTTTTATTACTATTGAGCAGTTTTCAAGCTTTAGTAGTATGCCTATTATAATTTTAAAAACATAAAAAATTGTCTTATATTTAATATGAAAACTTTTATTATCTATGCATTTATCTTTAAACCCTAACGAATATATTACTTAAAATGCTTGAAAAAAATAAGCCTAAATTCTACCCCCCTTAAAACTAACAGATGGTCTAAAACAATAAATTCTTGAATTACAAGCATAACAAAAGGCTTATACACAAAGGGGTTTGGAGGCTATAATTTGCACTTGACGAACAAGACCTGAAAATGAAGCAGCTTCTGTTTATGTCAGGTGTGGTTTTAGGCAATTGGGCTCTGGAGCATTTCGTAAGGCAGTGTAGTGTTTCATCTTAACTAGTCTAAAGATAAATATTTACTGATAAGAAAAGGTGCCAGACTCAATTAGAGTTTTGGCACCTGCAAAAACTGCTAGCAAGCTGTATCAATTAAAGGTGACAATGGAACCTTTTAAGGTGTCAGCCAAACGCTTATTAGCAACTTGCAGTTCCTAATGGTCTGGCCCATGAGTGTTTTATCCTCCAAGGTCAATTTACAGAGCTTTAGACTTGATATCACATTGAGTTAGCCTTTTTAAATCCCAAATGCCATCTCATTTTTTTCTTATTTTTGATTTTTAAATTTCTTTGCTTATTGTGTATACTTCTTAGTCTTCTTGGATATGAAAAAATAAATAAAAAAAACACAAGCAAGTATGAGCCTCTGTCCAGAAGCAACATTTCATAAAATCAAAATAGGGGCATTTTTAATTTAAATAAATACAATAGAGGGTAGTCTATTGACCAAAGTTTCAAGTTCAGTTCCCTCCACAGACCCACTGAGTAACCTTGAGCGAGTCACTTTGCCTGGCTAGATATGTAAAAAATATTTTTCAGACTTTTTAGAATCAAGTGTCAGTTAAAGGAAAAAATAAAATAATGCATGTATTGTATTCCTTTCTTAATTCTCAGGTTGGAATCTTGCTTAGTGGTAACTATTTTAAATACTACATATCTTTATATATAAATAATTCATAAAAGTATGTCTAAATGTAGAGCACTGTTACTGTTATACTGTTACGTATAATATATAAAGCATTAATTAGTCATTTGTAAATGTTTTTATTTTCTTTTAGTGTTTTTGGATTCCATTTCTTTGATAAATGTGCCGTTTCAAGTTAGACCTTGTAAAAGGCAAAGCAGACAAAAGTAAATTATTATTCATGTTGGACTGGATACCAATTGACATTCATTCACTAAACTCGAGAGTGCATTCAAAAGACTCAGGGACCTATCTTAGCAAAATCAGGTGTAAGGGAGGAATCAATTCTGGATAATCTACAATGCAAATCTTAATCACATAACAGAACACAACAACAAATTGGGCAGTTGTTGGCCTCAAAGGTTTTAAGTTAAAGTACATAAAGTCAGAAGAATCTTTTTTTTCCTCGAAGGTTTCACACAACTCAGTCTGTGTGTTTACATGCATACACATAACCAGGTTAAGGTGAATAACCTGGTGTGGTTGTCCGAGTAATAGAAGGGTCTTAACACTAAGAACTGAAGAAAGTTGGGGTGCCAGCATAGCCCTCCCCCTTTTACTTGCAATTATTAACAAAAACAACACTTGATGGCACAAAGAATCAAACAAAAATATTTGTCACATAAGGAGAATGACTACTGTTAATTCAGCTCTGTCATGGGGTCAACTAATATGGACCTCCATTGTTTCGGTCATCTCCCTATTAAATGACGCCTCCTTGTGGGCAGTTGTCCTTTAGGCGGTTTCTCAGAACTGTGGAGAAAGAATGCAACAAGAAGTTTGTGGCAGTGCCCTTTCTCAGCCCGGGATGGTATCACTTACAGTTAGGTCCATAAATATTTGGACAGAGACAACTTTTTTCTAATTTTGGTTCTGTACATTACCACAATGAATTTTAAATGAAACAACTCAGATGCAGTTGAAGTGCAGACTTTCAGCTTTAATTCAGTGGGGTGAACAAAACGATTGCATAAAAATGTGAGGCAACTAAAGCATTTTTTTAACACAATCCCTTCATTTCAGGGGCTCAAAAGTAATTGGACAATTGACTTAAAGGCTATTTCATGGGCAGGTGTGGGCAAGTCCATCGTTATGTCATTATCAATTAAGCAGATAAAAGGCCTGGAGTTGATTTGAGGTGTGGTGCTTGCATGTATAAGATTTTGCTGTGAACAGACAACATGCGGTCAAAGGAGCTCTCCATGCAGGTGAAAGAAGCCATCCTTAAGCTGTGAAAACAGAAAAAACCCATCCGAGAAATCGCTATAATATTATGAGTGGCAAAATCTACAGTTTGGTACATCCTGAGAAAAAAAGCAAGCACTGGTGAACTCAGCAACGCAAAAAGACCTGGACGTCCACGGAAGACAACAGTGGTGGATGATGGCAGAATCATTTCCATGATGAAGAGAAACCCGTTCACAACAGTCAACCAAGTGAACAACACTCTCCAGGGGGTAGGCGTATCGATATGCAAGTCTACCATAAAGAGAAGACTGCATGAAAGGCCCACAAACAAACAGCAACTGAAAGCCGCTGCAGTAAAGGCCTGGCAGAGCATTAAAAAGGAGGAAACCCAGCATCTGGGGATGTCCATGAGTTCAAGACTTCAGGCTGTCATTGCCAACAAAGGGTTTTCAACCAAGTTTTAGAAATGAACATTTTATTTCCAGTTATTTAATTTGTCCAATTACTTTTGAGCCCCTGAAATGAAGGGATTGTGTTAAAAAAATGCTTTAGTTGCCACACATTTTTATGCAATCGTTTTGTTCACCCCACTGAATTAAAGCTGAAAGTCTGCACTTCAACTGCATCTTGAGTTGTTTCATTTAGAATTCATTGTGGTAATGTACCGAACCAAAATTAGAAAAACGTTGTCTCTGTCCAAATATTTATGGACCTAACTGTACATGGGAAGAGCTTGGATGGTGATCCTGAGACGCATATGCGTGAGACCCATCCAGGAGTGGCCCAGGATAGGGCATCTGTATTGCCCCTGCCAATGGAGCATCATCTACTTGTAAGGCTGGAGGCTGAGGAACCATCAAGAATGCCGCCTTGACATCAGGGTTCCATGCCACCATGTTGGCAGCCTTCTTTCCTGTGAGGGCTATCAAAGGTGTCACACTCTCTGAAACTGGGGTATGAATCACCGGTCACACCCTGGTAATCCCGAATGGCTGCAACTTTGGACCACTGCAGTTTGACATGTCCTCTGCCAACAACGTAACCTAAATATTTAGCCATTTCTTGGGGTTGATCCACAAGCAGGAATCATGTAGGGTGGGAAGACGGCCAACACATGCTATAAATGCTTCTTCCAGGTACCAGAATGGATGACAACGTCATCGATTTAAGCAACACTATAGGCATTGTGGGGCCGTACTATTCACCAGATGCTGGAACATCACTGGAGCCCCATACAGTAAAAATGGGAGGATGCAATACTGCCAGTGGCTGCAAGGGTGATGAACGCAGTCTTATCTTTAGCCGAGTTCATCAGGAGAATCTGCCAGTAGCCTTCCTTCTAGTTATATTGAGGGCAGATAAGTACCAGGCGCCTCTGAGGCATTCCAGGAGGTTGTCCACCCACGGCATAAGGTAAGTGTCAAACCAGGAGACTTGGTTTAGCCAACAGAAGTTGTTGCAGAATTGCCAGCTTCCATCTGGCTTGGGCACAGTGTCATTTGGATTGGACTATGGACTGTGACTAGACTATAATGCAGAGGCCCAGCATCTGTTGTATCTCTAATTCCACCAAAACAGGAACTCCCTGATAATGAGGCTATGATGGCCTCTAGTTCCTTTCTCTGCCTAGGCATAAGGGTGTCCCCATAATTTATTTGTTGCCATCCATCAGGACCAATGCCATGGGAGTGGTGCTGCCAGAGTCGTGGTCTTGCCATGACTTCAAAAGATTTGAGTGGTATACCCACTCTTCCAGATGCCAGTTCAGCTGATACACTAGATAGTCCATAAGGCCCTTCCACTTGCAGACTTCAAAGGCCCTTGCCAGTGGGCCAGGAGCTTCGAGTGGGATGTTGGAACCAATAACATGACCCTATCCCTTAGGCAAAACTCATGAAGGTTGTATAGCCGGACTTAAGATCATTGTGTGGCCTTTAGGTTTTTGTTTCATGATGGATTACAGCTTCATGAATCAGTCACATCAGCTGATGGAATAATAATAATGCCGGTACTTTTACTTCAATAAGCAATATTTTAGGTTATTCGTTACTTTAAAAAGTAATCTGATTTCATAACACGTTATTTTTAACATATTACCCTACTGCTCCTTAGATTGTGTTGCTGAGTTTAGCATAGTACGTTCACCTCAGCATAAATTTGCAGATTTCTTAAACATTAAGACAGATTATTTTGGTCAAGAGAAGGAATAATGAGACTGCCCAAACATTTGCCTCTGGAAATTTATTTTGTGGATGCTTCTACCCGTGACTGCTGAAAGCATGTGCGATGCAAATACATGCACAGACTACAAAATCCTTAAAAGTAAAGTTAAGAGTTTACATGGTCACATAATTGAGTTATTCTTGGAGAAATCTGCCTCTGTTAACCAGGTTTCTCAGAAGTCAACAACACAGTTTCTATAACTGGCTTAAAAGTTTACACTGCATTTTAGAAACTAGGTTTCTGTGATAAACCAGGTTACCAAGGTGCATGTAAACATTGAAGAAAAATTTATCATCTTATTATTTTGATGTTTCACAAACCAAGTAAGCAAGTTATCACAACTATTTGAATGTTCCTTGATAGTAGTTTATCCATCCATCCATTTTCCAACCCGCTGAATCCAAACACAGGGTCACGGGGGTCTGCTGGAGCCAATCCCAGCCAACACAGGGCACAAGGCAGGAACCAATCCCGGGCAGGACACACACAAACTAGGGCCAATTTAGAATCGCCAATCCACATAACCTGCATGTCTTTGGACTGTGGGAGGAAACCCACGCAGACACGGGGAGAACATGCAAACTCCATGCAGGGAGGACCCAGGAAGCGAACCCAGGTCCCCCGGTCTCCCAACTGCGAGGCAGTAGCACTACCCACTGCGCCACCGTGCCGCCCGATAGTACTTTATTTCAACCTCATTTGTAAATTCATTTAACAAGACTTAAGATTCATTAACTGAAATAAGTAAAGTACACGCATAATACATTTGTGTCTGCAAAGTAGTGGTTTAAGTTTTGGACTTCAGACCCTGAGGTTGTGGGTTCAACTCCCACTACTGAGATTGTTAACCATGAACAAATCTCTTCACTTGGCTGTGCACCAAATGGAAAAACAAAAATGTAACCAGTTTCATCTCAAAATGTTGTAGGTTTTCTTGGATATGATAAAATATTGTAAATTCAACATGCTGTGTTATGTATTTGTTTAAAACAAAATAAGCATACAACAGAGTCATCTGTATATGCATCGCACAGACTTTAAATTCTAAAAACTCAACACAAGCCCATAATCATCACCATCAGTAAGAAATGTAATTAATGACTTGGGTGGTGGTCTTGAGAGCTGCTGAAAACATCTTGTTTTACATTATAGCACTTGAAGTTTTTACCTGTAGGTCCCCTTAATACACTTATTATGTTTTGAACTTGAAGTAAGCTAAAGAAAAAATTGTTTTAACCACAAAAAATTGTTGCATATTAGTACAACTTAAAACACCAACATCAAAAATATTTTTTTTAAATCAAAGCTTAACATACTTAGTAAAATGAACTATTAGAGTTTACAGTGTATCATGTTCATGTCCAAGTGTATTGCTCCATATACAGAGTACAATGAATTCACATGTAACCAGCATGCAACACATCGCCACACTTTGGCATCACAATCGGACAGATTTACTAGTCAAATGTGGACATTATCTTAAAACCTCTGCATACAGGTTGACTATTCTAAGTAGAAATAAAGTTTTATGTTGTGATTCTGAAAGCTGGCCATATAAGAACATATGGTACACCTATTACTTTAAAACGCTTTATGCAAGAGTCATCTGGGTCATATTCAGCCGTACAATCACACTCATTCTTACCAGGTGAATTTGAAGCATTCAGTTAACCTGGGTGAAACCCAAAGTGACATGGGAAAAACATGCAGCCTCTGCAGAGGCAATGACTGGGCTAGGGTTCCAATGGCTCTATCCAGTTATATACTTTCTACAGCTCCAGGTTTTTCTCTTTAAATTTACTATTAATTGGAATTGACTGCTAAGCTGCCTTAAGATGACTTTCTATGAACATATGTGGGTTTGTGCATTAGTGTGCCCTGCAGTGGACTCCGGCCCCATTTGTTGATCTTTTTTGTATGTGCTTTTTTTGTCTTTCTTCATTTTTCTGTATCATTACTATGTGAAATAGCTGAGCTTATTTACTAAAAAAACTTATAGGTGTCTGACTTCTGTTCTTTTAGCTGCTGAAATTCAAAGGATTGTGAACCAACTTGGAACTGCACAGGATACGAATGAGCTGCGTCAACAGCTGTAAGTTTTTATTTGTTCTTATTTGTCAGAAGGTAGCAGTATTAAATCACAGCAAATGTTATTTGTATTTTCTATTTATTTACAAACCCCATTTATCCACAGCAAGGGTGTGGGGAAGCTGGAGTCTGTCCCAATAAACATCAGGCACAAGGCAGGAACAATCTTAGGACAGGGCACCAGCCCATTGCAAGGTGAACTTACAGACACCCACACATCAGGGGCCAATTTACTAATCGCCAGTCCATGCAACCTGCATGTATATGGACTTTGCTAGGAAACCAGAGGTCCTTGAGGAAACCCACATAGACTTTGGAAACACATGCAAACTCCACGCACAGAGTACCCAGGATATGAACCCTAGTCTCCTTGTTGAATGAATTAAACTTAAGTAGTGCCATAATTATTTTAATTATTTTATTTATTCATTTATTTATATCTATACCATGTGTGCCAAAATAAAATAAAGTGCCAATTATGAAATAAATAATTGCATAGCAAGCTACAGCCATGTGTATATATGAGTAATTAAATTGTGAAAAAATGTGCAATTAAATAAAAGTCATCTAACAATTATAAAATACAAAATTATTATTATTAAAGTTTTTATTTCACAATGGCATTATCTTTTAAGACCATTTTTATTTCACGATGCATTTCCAAATGGCTTTTATTTACTGCCCAATGCCTTTTTTCATTACTGTTTTGTCACTTGGCAGTCAAGACAATGACCACCCTGTTTAACCTGTTCCTGTTTTATACAGTGGCTCTTCAAGTAAGCACCATCACAAAGTGATGTCAATGAACTTTAAAAACTCATTAGGGAAGGGAGAGTAATTCTTGTTCTAAGCCAATATTGTTATTCTGAAAAATGTAGTGGTTGCAAGGCTTCAAAACTGAAACCAGGGCTGCCGAGAGAAAATCCAGGCCCCTGTGCAATGACGGTGTGTGGGCCCTTATACAAAATTCTACACACATGTATGTGTGTATATTATTATTTATTTCTAATAATCGTAGATTACATTGATACATTTCGATAAGTATGTATAGGCCTTCTATTGCTTTGCACTCACTCAACGCTTCACAATCTTGTATGCGAAAGTTCTCGCACCATCCTTTGTCTTAGTTTATAAGGACATATCCTTCTCGAGATAACGACACATATCGAATTTCATGATGTTTCTTTATATTATGCTCCTTCGGCACTTGTTTAGTCTCTCGGCTGTTCACAACAGTTCACTTAGTCCGCTTTCCCTTTCTCAGAACGCGGCGACTACTTGACGTACTTTTTACCGGCTGATGACTCTCTTCTCACTGCACCCGGAACCCCCTCCTCCTCGTCACTTCCCACCGAGCAGGGAATACTCTTGTAGACCACGTGACTTCTCTCCCAGGGCGGCCTTCATGAATGTCTCTTACGTCGTAAATTGTTGACCGCTGCTAAGTACCCTGTGACCCACGTGCCTTTTTAATTTTGAAACTAAACAGACTTTCAAAATTTTAAAAAACACAATAAAAATTAAATTAATTAAATAAACAGATGTTAAAATTATAATAAAAATGTATCGGCTGTGCCCCCCTCTCCTCGGGCCTGAAACCTACTAAATTTCAAAGGTTGGAAAAAAAAATTGTAAAATTCTATTGAAAATATTAACAGTTAAAATAAAAAAAAAACTTATTCTGTCAAGAAAATTTTACTTTAATGTATAGAAATCAAATCATATTGATGAAGCTGTAATGTTAAAAAATTTCAGACATGAACTGAAAAGAAAAATCTGAGTTCATTAAAGTCAGATCTACAGTAGTCATAGTGCAGAAAGCTCATTTAAACAGAACTGGAATCACAGTACTCACAGTACTTAATGCACAACTAAAATGAAATATATCATTAAAGATAAAAATAATAATTTCATTAACTAAAACCAAACTAAAAACAAAAAACTGCTTGAAAACTAGAACTAAACAAAAATGATGAAAGAAAAACCAAGCTAGTTTTTGTCATTTTAATTTTGATTTTCACTACACTAGTCTTTGTAGATAATGTACAGGCCAGCATGCAGGTGCTGTGTTATCTATTATTTATCATTTAAAACCATACAGTCGTGCATTTGGTTAGAAGCATAGGCATTGACTTGTGCAAGTATCCTTCACTTCTGGCGTTGGAATCTCTGGAATTCTTTGGTCATTTCCTTCATTAGTCAGCTTTTCCTTCTATAACTGAGAACAAATACCAATGTCTCATCACTGTTAATGACTCATTATGTGGATTTCATTGTCCATAATTGAGTGTCAGTCACAGATGTTCTGTTGTCAGCAAATGGCAGGCAACTTTCACTAAACTTTAATGAAAAGTCACTTTCATTAAAACATGCCACATGTTTCTTTGGAAGATACAGCTAAATAGTTTAGATGTCTGTTAGTTTTAGTTTTAATTGACCTAAACCATTTACCAGAGGGGAGTTTTTGGAACAAGTGGTGGCCTGGGTAAGACAGTGGTGACTCTTGACGTGGTTTATAACACATACAGGTCTGCAACAGATGGAAGAGCACAGCCAATTATTTTTTCAGCAGACCTCCCAACACACTTTAATTTATTTTTAAAGTGGACAGTTGCTGAACCAAACCAGACAACAATGGAGAATGTGATCACACTTTCAATGACTTTGTAGAATTGTACTATGATGGGCTGGGAAGAATTTATTTTCTTTAGCTGATGTAAAAACGTCCGCTGCTGAGCCTTCTTAGTGATGAAAGTGGTGTTAATGTCCCAGCTGAGTGTATATGATAGTTGCAAGCACAAATCTGAAAGAGTTCACTAAATTAACTGTAGAATCATTAATTTTTTTTTTTTGTTCTTTATTTCACACTTATACAATTTCTTGTATTAGGAATTTGTTAGTTTTCGCATACCCCTTGGGGTCAGAGCACAGGGTCAGCCATTGTACAGCACCCCTGGAGCAATTACAGGTCAAGGGTCTTGCTCAAGGGCCCAGCAGAGTAGGATCTCTTTTGGCAGTGACGGGGAATCGAACCAGCAACCTTCTGGATACCAGCACAGATCCTTAGCCTCAGAGGTACAAATTTTGCTGGAATTGAAACACAATCTGTTCTGTGATTTATTTTTTATTTTTTGCTAAACATAAACATAGAGTTTCGCTGTTAATTACATTTTTTTGAGATTGGCTTTGTTCATTACTAGTTAGGTTTATCACTATCAACCAGAACTGAAACTTGATTCATCAGATGATTCCTTTTTTTGCTAATATGAAAACGTGTGATGATGATGAAGGGTTCTATATTATAGTAGTAGGAAAACTAAACAAAACTAAATTAATTCAGCCTACTCTAGCACGAATGCATGTAGCTTGGGTGATCAATATTTTAGAGTTACAATATCATAGAGTTAGTGTTCTTGCTTTATTTCTCAATATGAGCACTCATAAATTTATAATGGCAGAAGATATTAACTGTGTGTGTAATCCTGCTTTAGGTAGGTAATCTAGCTACAATAAATAAAACTCCATCAATAATTTCAACTTGTCAGACACTTGGAGGTTTCTGCATCTGTTTTAGATAATATTTCTTTTTCTTACCTGTTCACCATAGTTTCTAACAACCAAATTTTTTTATCACTGATTAATCTGTAGCCCTCCTTCAAATTTTGCACTTATTATGTTTACAATTGCAGTCTATGTGGCAGTAGAGGAAACATGAAGCAAAAGCCGTAAAATTACCAAATATGTTCACTTCAATCAGAAAATGTCTCCACTTTATGAAAATATGTCTGGAGCATTCCAAACCTGGAGATGCTATTGAATTGTTCAGATGCAGAAAAAGAGTAATGTTAAAGAGCTTATGTATATCTTCCTTACCGTAATCTTCGTTGTTTTTGAATTCTTATTTTTATGTTTTTTGTTTTTATGTGATTTTTGTTATTATTATGTTTATTTATTATTTAGAATTTATGCAGTATGTATCAGTGTGTAAGATTTCTTGTGTCTCTTGTGTTTTATGGCAGTTTCCACTGCTGAGGGACTACCCTAAGTCTTTATATTTTAGCCTGGGGAGTAGGTTCCTCAGAGTTTTTTTTTTTTGTTTTTTTTTTATGGGATTGTTATGATCTGATGATTTGAGTTTATATGGCATTGGAAAATAATATGATTTGAGTATGCATATGCCACCAGTGCTGGTGTATGTTGTAAATCATACAGATGCATGTATCATTTGTTAAAAGCTATGGCAGAATGCAACAAAGAAAAATCACTACAGAGACAAAAGTAAGATAATATGCAGCCTAAGGCTATGGAAATTTGCTGAATTGGAATTGTGACTTGGGTAAATGTGAAACCTCCATCTATGACTGCCACTGCAAGCAGATAAGCAAACAGTACACATATCTTTACCTCAAGAAAAGAGTACCAAGAATCAGTATTAAAATATATTACTCTCTAATTTACTTTTTTTTAGAATATTAGAACAATCAGACGAGAACAGACCATTCAGCCCAACAAAACTCGCCAATCCTATCCACTTGATTCTTCTAAAAAACATTAAGTCTAGTTTTGAAAGTCCCTAAAGTCTTACTATCTGCCATGCTACTTGGTAGCTTATTTCAAGTGTCTATGGTTGTCTATATAAAGAAAACCTTCCTAATGTTTGTGCGAAATTTACCCTTAACAAGTTTCCAACTGTGTCCTCGTGTTTTAACCTTCCTAATATTCTTCTTAATTGTTTCCCCCATGTTCTCATATGCCCTATGATTCACCATGGAGTTATTAGTCTTATAAGCTTTATGCAGCTGTTTTATTCCTTTTCAGCTTCTTTTTTTAACTCTTTATTAACCCACTGCAGAACTTTTTAAAATCTCTTATTAGTTCCAAATTTAGGTATGTACCTGTCCAGCAATACATGTAAAATATTTTTAAATCTGTTCCACTGCACCTTGACTGCCTCTACCTTTAAAAGCTTATCCCAGTCTATCCCCCTTAGTCTTTGTTGCATCTGCTCAAAATTTGCTCTACCAAAGTTAAACTTAACAATTTTAGTCTTTGCATCTGCATTCTTACAAAACACTGAGAGTTGTATTATATTATAGTCACTTGACCCTAGTGGTTCAATCATCTCTACACCCTCAATTCTAGCCTGACTATTACAAAATAATAATTCCAAACAGGCTTCACCACTCATTGGTGCTTTAACATACTATGTTAAAAAACATTCACTGATTACTTCAAAAAACTCCTCTTCTTGTGCTGTGCTTTTTGCAAGGTTTGACTATAATATTCCCCTGTAAGATGGCCTTTTTAATATTATTAAAAGGATGTGTATGTTAAAATTAACTGCCTGCATTGGGTGATCTATAACACACTCCTAAAAAAGTCCTTTTCCTGAATGCTTTCTATTCAAAGCCACATGTCCTCACTAAGATAGGGCTCGTTGTTCATCTGAAGAGGACTTGCATTTAAATTCTGGTTGACATAAACAGCAACCCCAACTCCTCTTCATTTCATCTATCCTTCTTTAAAATTCTGTATCCCTCTATGTTATATTCATCAATCTTTGTTATTTAACCAGATTTCTGTTATTGCTATAATATCATAATTATGACATAATTATGCTACATACAACTCTAACTCACTTGCCTTATTTTTGATACTTCTAGCATTCAAGGCAAGCTTTTTTAACGTGTTACTCCTTCTGTATTTAAATGTTGGGTTAAAATTTACATTACTATGGATTTTTATTTCTACACTGTAGAAATGTATAGTTCTAAACCAGGCCTGTCCTAAACTCCCTGCCCACCCCCCATTCCCTAGTTTACACAATGTTCAACTAACCTAGTCATACACCTACCCAATACATTGGTGCCCTTCCAGTTCAGATGTAATCCATCACAGCGGAACAGGTCCCATATGTTCTAAAAGGAGTCCTGATGCCCCATAAACCTATACCCTTCTACCCTGCACCAAGATTTGAGCCACGCATTAAGCCTTTCAATCTTCTCAATCTTACCTAGACTGGTGCGTGGCATAGGCAGAACTTCAGAGAAGGCTACCTTGTCAGTTCTGTTTCTCAGCCTGGCACCTAACTCTTTGAATTTGGATTGCAGAACTGGCAGACCACACTTATGTATGTCATTTGTTCCAACATGGACAGTGACAACTGGATCCACCCCCATCCTGGTCGAAAGCCTATGCACCCTTCCAGGGAGGTCTCCCACCTGTGCACTCGTATGGCAACTCACCGTGCAAGACTCTGGTTTTCTGGAGGAAACCTGAGCTTCAATCCCCCTAATGATTGGGTCCCCAACTATCACTACATCCCTCTTTCTGGGAATTGATTTTGAGGTGCCCCGTTGAGTCTCCTTATCCTTGCCTACCACCTCAGAATCATCAGAGACACTGACCAGCTCTGCAAGAACCTAAAAACAGTTTGACACTTGTAATTCTGGGGGTGATGGCCCCGGACAGTAATGCCCCCTGTCTCTACCTGTCTGGTCAGGGATCTCCTCCCACGCCACGTTAGGGTGCACACTATCTCTCTAAAGGACACCTGGGCCGGGTCCACCAATTCTCTACTACAACACAGGCCAAGCCAACTCCTCCTCCAGTACGGCGACCGTGAGCTTGAAGTGCTGGATCAGATGGCATCTACTGCAAATGTAGCCCTCATAGACGACTTGCTCCTCCAAGACATAATCTCGTTGTCACAATATTTGCTTCTTCAAACTGGACATATTTGGTAAGGCTAAAGGCTTTTGTTTTCATTCTAGGACCTCAGCCCTATCACCTCCATTTTAAAACTCATGAATAGTGTAGATATTTTTTAAAATACATAAAAAATGCTTCACTTTTGAGCATAATTTTATGTGGAGAGTTAGATATACCATACTTGTGGGGAAAAAAAAAAACAAACAAACTTATCCTTATTTAATTAATCAAAGTCACTCAGTATCTGAACCTCTACACCTCTATATATTAACAATATGTTTGCATGCTTTGAACAATTATGCCTAAAACAAAATCTTTTAGCAACATATTTCTTTAAATACTAGTCATTCAGCCCGTTACAATAACGGGCGCTAGAACAGTAGTGCATAAACATTAGTAGGAACAGTCTATATTAAATGGCAAGGGACTTTGACCTAATTCTTTTTGTTGGTCGTATTTTTCTTTCTTTCAGCCTTTCTTTTGTTGATGTTTACTTGCTGAGCTGACCGTTCTTCGTGGGCTGCCACCGTCTATTGTGTGTCTTTAATTTTCTGTGACAGTAATACTGTCTTGTACGGCTCTATTCAATAAGGGCGCGTAGATAATTTAGTTCAAATGGCTCTGGAATATGTGAAGAGCAACAGGTGCAGATCTTTATTTACGCGCGCCTTTATATGCTGCGCCCAATTGAGGTTGTCCTTTTGAGTCTCGCCTTTTTGTGCGCGCCCTTATTGAAGGATGCCTGTGCGCGCCCTTATTGAAGGATACCATCTTGTACGTCCGCTGGCTTGTATGTCCGTAATATACGTCCGTACATCCATAATATACCTTTAATTTTCTCTGGCAGTAATACAGGCGTGCGCGTCGGTAATATGCCTTTAATCTCCTCTGACAGTAATACTGGCTTGTATGTGGCTGTAATATGCGTCACTGTATTGTGTACCTTTAATTTTCTCTCGCAGTAATACTGGTTTGTATTTCCGTAAAACGCCTCTAACTTTCTCTGACAGTAATATCGCGCATAGCACCGTGCCCTGCGCATGCGCACTTCACCAGAAGACACCCACACACGGACATCTGGACGCACATAGGGATTTTATATATATAGATGTGCAAGAAGTCTGCACAACTTTCCTAAATTTTTATTAATATTCATTCTTGAAAACATACTCTTCATTTGCGATGAACATTTAAACAGCATCTCCAGATTCAACCAGTTTATTTTAAAGATTGAATCTTTAGATGATCTAAGGTAACTTTGGAGATATCTGAGCCATAAGCAAAAAACACTAACAGTTTGTGCAAAGTATAATATAATTCAGTTTAAAAAAATATATTTCAGCCAATGCTAGGGTTGTAGTTAATGCTGTCATCTCACAAACCTAAAGATTTAGGTTCCATATTTAACCCAGTCTCCACTGGAGAATCAAAAACACCAAGTGCTTACAATGGAGCGCTGTGAAACTTTATGTCTTGTTCCTGATGCTGTTTGGTTTGAATTAACCACTGGAAAAAGTGTAATAGGTTCAGAGTTTCAAGGAGTCAGTATTGTCACAATCACTGAATATAGTGAAATTTTTATTTGCATGTCCTGTTTAACAAGGAATATGTCTCCAATCTCTGGCACCATGATCAGCGAGTATTACTACCTTATGTTGAAACTTCTGTCTTCTTAACTTCTAAACTTCTGTTTTCTTTACGAGAAGTAACTGCCTTACCTCAAAGCTTTGGTTATCCTAATCTGAATTAACTATTTAGATAAAAATGTTACAGAAAATGTAACTGTAAAATAAATGTAAATTTATGAGAAAACTGAAGGCTCTGGGGTTTTTCAGTTTTTTAAACATTATATATTTGGGTGTTTAATACCAGATTACTTACAGCTCTAGAGTCCCAATTTCAAATTTCAGACCACACATTATATGTGTGGACCTTGCATATCCGTTTCATCTATGTGTGTGTGTGTGTGGTTTTTTTCCCCTGGGTATTCCAGTTTACCGTTCACATCTTTAAGACTTTAGTCATTTTAGATAACTATAATTTGTCTGGTGCTTTGTGAATGTGTTCTGTGATAAGCTGTCAATGAAACTGAGGTTTGTTATTTGCATTAAAATATCGGTTTTTGGGAAATGTGTTTGTGAAAAAATGAATGAATATACTGTAAGGGGGTGCAGAACCTATCATGGTGGTTTAAACACATTAATGTAACACTGTGATCCAATCCAAACGTGACATGTTGAGCTCTACACAGATAATATTTTTATTTTAAAATAATGCACCATCTGAGTTCTCATTATTCCTACACTTTTTTAAAAATGTTTTCAAATGTTTTTCAGGCTAAGAAATAACTTATTCCAAACCCATTTTTCTAGGGTTTCATTTAGAAAGATTTTTTTTTCACTTGTTATTCTGAATTTCCTTTTGGTTTGGAAATGTACTGCACCTATGAATATTTCATCATCTAAAGTGAAATATTCTGTTTTAATTTTTGGTATACAGTTAATGAATTCAAAGTCTCATTATCTTCCTGGTTGGGTTTCAACCTGTCCCATCCCACTCATATTTCTAAACATTAAAATGAACATTGTGACGTAATTCTATTTACAAATCAGGCTAACAAGTGGATCAAAGTTAACAGCCTTATTTAAAAATATATATTGAATGGTAAAAGTAACATATATAAGGCATAACCTGTCATTGGTCACAGTTAGGTTTCTAACTTCTTGACCTGTACCTTTTGCAATACATCCATTTAAGGCTTGGCTTTACTGTGACTGTTCCACCACATTGAAAGATACTATAAACTTTGGTTAGGTCATCTCATAGGCTACACTATTAAAGTGTGGTGCATTTCAGGGAGGTGAATTGTTTGCCAGATTAGTTGAGGTAAACAGACGTCTAAAATTGTAAAACTATTCTTTTCAAAAACAAAGACTAAACTAAGGAGGTATTGAGTGATTTGGAAACTGTAGAGGGAAATTTAGTTCTTTGATTAAATAGGCTTAAATCAAACAAATCACCAGGACCAGATAATATTTATTCTCAAGTGCTTAAGGAGGTTAGTGGGTACACATACAAACCCTTGACACATGTTTTTAGGAAGTCGCTGTGCACTGGGGAGATTCCAAAAAACTAGAAAATGACAAATATTATTCCATCCATTATCCAACCCGCTATATCCTAACTGCAGGGTCACGGGGGTCTGCTGGAGCCAGTCCCAGCCAACCCAGGGCGCAAGGCAGGAAACAAACCCTGGGCAGGGTACCAGCCCACCGCAGGGCGCACACACACTCACACACCCACACACCAAGCACGCACTAGGGACAATTTAGAATCGCCAATGCACCTAACCTGCATGCTTTTGGACTGTGGGAGGAAACCGGAGCACCCGGATGAAACCCATGCAGACACAGGGAGAACATGCAAACTCCACGCAGGGAACACCCGGGAAGCGAATCCAGGTCTCCTTACTGCGAGGCAGCAGCGATACCCACTGTGCTGCCCCAAATATTATCCCATTCCATGTAAATTATTGGAAGGAATTATTAAGGAAAGGATTGAGCAACACATGGCAAGAACAGCAGTTCTAGGGAACAGTCAGCATGGGTTTAGAGGGGGGAGGTTGTGTTTTACTAACATGTTGGAAATGGTGCATATGATATTATTTATCTTGAGTTTCAAAAAGCATTTGGTAAGGTATACCATGAGGTTGGGCATGAAACTAAAAGAAGTGGTAGTGTGGAGAAAGATGCAGAATTGGCTAAAACACAGGAAGCAGAGGATTGTGGTACAAGGAACCTTTTCAGAAGTGAGTGGTGTCCCAGGGGTTAATGCCAGAGCCACTACTATTTTTAGTATATATTAATGATTTGGATAGGAATACAGTATAAGTAACAAGATGGTTAAGTTTGAAGATGACACTAAACTGGGTAGATTGGCAGATATTCCAGAATACACTAAATCATTACAGAAGGACATCCACACAGACAGGCTTGTGCAGATTTGTGGCAGATAAAATTTAATGTAAAGTATTACATTCAGGAAGTTAAAATGTTATATTTGAACACACAAAGGGAGGTCTGAAATTTGAAAATATGCTTATGAAAAGGATTTAAGAGTCGTAATAGACTTGTTACTATCAACTTCCAGACAGTTTTCAGAAACCATTAGGGAGGTTAGCAGAATGTTAGGTTATATAGCACATTGTGTATAGTACAAGTCAAAAACGTTTTTGTTTAAGTTGATGCCTCACCTGGAGTAGCACTACAAAATGTCTAGAGAAGAGTGACCAGGCTGATTTTAGGACTGTAGGGGATGAGTTATGAGGAAATTTTAAAAGAGTTGAACCTTTTCAGTTTAATCAAAAGGAGATTAAGAGGTGACATGATTAAATTGTTTAAATTATGAACATAATAAATAAATCAAGACACTTTAAAATGAATTCCACAAGAACACAGAGACTTAGTAAGTTGGTAACTTACAAAGAACCACAGACACATGGAATAAGTTACTAAGCAGTGTGGTAGACATTTTAAGTTTATGAACCTTCAGAACTAGACTTGAACGTTTTTGGAGGAATTAAACGGAGAGGGTTGGTGAGCCTTCTTGGGCATTCTTCTTAAGTTCTAAACAAGGGGTTACATGTTGAATGACATTTTATACAAATACTCTAGAATACACACATTATCATATGTGGCTTTTCTGTATTTTCTTTCTTCTTAATTTTTCTTTAATATTTGCAATGTTATTTCAGTTCAAAATTTTGCATCTTAGATCTACTTCCCATGGGCTCACCACCTATGGGAGGGGCCAAGGAGGTCGGGTGCAGTGTGAGTTGGGTGGTGGCCGAAGGCGGGGACCTTGGTGGTCCGATCCTTGGCTACAGAAGCTGGCTCTTGGGATGTGGAATGTCACCTCTCTGAAGGGGAAGGAGCCTGAGCTAGTGCGCGAGGTTGAGAGGTTCCGGTTAGATATAGTCGGACTCACCTCGACGCACAGCTTGGACTCTGGAACCAATCTCCTTGAGAGGGGCTGGACTCTGTACCACTCTGGAGTTGCCCCCGGTGAGAGGCACCGAGCGGGTGTGGGCATACTTATTGCTCCCCGACTTGGAGCCTGTTCATTGGGGTTTACCCCGGTGGACGAGAGGGTAGCCTCCCTCCGCCTTCGGGTGGGGGGACGGGTCCTAACTGTTGTTTGTGCGTATGCTCCGAACAGCAGTTTGGAATACCCACCCTTTTTGGAGTCCCTGGAGGGGGTGCTAGAGGGCATACCTTCTGGGGACTCCCTCGTACTGCTGGGAGACTTCAATGCTCACGTGGGCAATGACAGTGAGACCTGGAAGGGCGTGATTGGGAGGAATGGCCCCCCCGATCTGAACCCGAGTGGTGTTTTGTTATTGGACTTCTGTGCTTGTCACGGATTGTCCATAACAAACACCATGTTCAAGCATAGGGGTGTTCATATATGCACTTGGCATCAGGACACCCTAGGCCTCAGTTCAATGATCGACTTTGTGGTCGTGTCGTCGGACTTGCGGCCACATGTCTTGGACACTCGGGTAAAGAGAGGGGCGGAGTTGTCAACTGATCACCACCTGGTGGTGAGTTGGCTTCGATGGTGGGGGAGGATGCCAGTCAGGCCTGATAGGCCCAAACGTGTTGCGAGGGTCTGCTGGGAACGTCTGGCAGAGCCCCCTGTCAGAAGTAGCTTCAACTCCCACCTCCGGCAGAACTTCGACCACGTCCTGAGGGAGGTGGAGGACATTGAGTCCGAATGGGCCATGTTTCGAAGCCTCTATTGTTGAGGCGGCTGACCGGAGCTGTGGCCGTTAGGTGGTCGGTGCCTGTCGTGGCGGCAATCCCCGAACCCATTGGTGGACACCAGCCTTGAGGGATGCTGTCAAGCTGAAGAAGGAGTCCTACCGGTCCCTTTTGTCCTGTGGGACTCTGGAGGCAGCTAATAGGTACCGGCAGGCCAAGCGGAATGCGGCTTCGATGGTTGCTGAGGCAAAAACTCGGGCATGGGAGCAGTTTGGGGAGGCCATGGGGAATGACTTTCAGACGGCTTCAAGGAGATTCTGGTCCACCGTCCGACGTCTCAGGAGAGGGAAGCAGTGCAGTGTCAACACTGTGTATGGTGGGGATGGTGCGCTGCTGACCTTGACTTAGGACGTTGTGGATCGGTGGGGGGAGTTCTTCGAAGACCTCCTCAATCCCACTAAAATGCCTTCCAATGATGAAGCAGAGCCTGGGGACTCAGAGGTGGGCTCCCCCATCTCTGGGACTGAGGTCACCGAGGTGGTCAAAAAACTCCTTGGTGGCAGGGCCCCGGGGGTGGATGAGATACGCCCGGTGTTCCTCAAGGCTCTGGATGTTGTAGGGCTGTCTTGGTTGACACGTCTCTGCAACATCACATGGACATCAGGGACAGTGCCTCAGGATTGGCAGACCGGGGTGGTGGTCCCCCTCTTTAAGAAGGGGGACCGAAGGGTGTGTTCCAACTACAGAGGGATCACACTCCTCAGCCTCCCTGGAAAAGTCTATTCGGGGGTTCTGGAGAGGAGGGTCCGTTGGATAGTCGAACCTCGAATTCAGGATGAACAGTGTGGTTTTCGTCCTGGTCGCGGAACAATGGACCAGCTCTACACCCTTAGCAGAGTCCTGGAGGGTGCATGGGAGTTTGCCCAACCAGTCTACATGTGTTTTGGGGACTTGGAAAAGGTGTTTGATGGTGTCCCTCGGGGAATCCTGTGGGGGGTGCTCTGGGAGTATGGGGTACGGGACCCCCTGATAAGGGCTGTTCGGTCCCTGTACAACCAGTGTCAGAGCTTGGTCCGCATTGCCGGCAGTAAGTCGAACTCGTTTCCAGTGAGAGTTGGACTCCGCCAGGGCTGCCCTTTGTCACCGATTCTGTTCATAACTTTTATGGACAGAATGTCTAGGCGCAGCCAGTGTGTTGAGGGGGTCCGGTTTGGTGGACTCAGGATTGGGTCACTGCTTTTTGCAGATGATGTTGTCCTGTTTGCTTCATCAGGCCGTGATCTTCAGCTCTCTCTGGATCGGTTCGCAGCTGAGTGTGAAGTGGCTGGGATGGGAATCAGCACCTCCAGAATGAGAGATATGCTAACTAGATATAGCTGGACTCACCTCTGCAGTCAGAATTAATGCTCAATTAAGAGAGCTGTCTCTTCTAATAAGGATGTAGTCCCACAGTCACTTTGGTTTTTTGTGTTTTTTCCATGAGCACTGTGTTTATATTAATTGGATTTATTGCTACAGATGCTGCTCAATGCATGGTGTCATAAAATGACTTTTAAAAATGACTTCACTTTTGCAGAAGTGTCCGAGCTGTAAGACCACTTATAGTGACAGCTCACTGGAGACTTAGCACACAAGCAATAAAAAAATATAAAAACGTCTGAATTTCCTGCTACAATGTGTTTTAATTCTTGATTAATATTTTGGTTTGGCAAAAAGTCATACGGCAGACCCTTGCATGTTTCTGATGATAAAAAAAGAATACCCTTAAGAAAACATTTTAAATCAACTATGTAAATAAACTTCTGTTTGTTTAGAATTCCTTTTCAGTCTAATCTAAACGTAACATTTACTGATCAATCTACATCTCCATTCTCACATATAGTCAAGGTTTCTGGCAGTTGCCAAAAAATAAGTTAAGTAGTACAATTAACATCAAGTATATCTGAGGTGGGGTGAATATACATGATGGTTGCTGTCAATTTGTATCTTATAAAAAACAGTTTTCAAATGGCATATAAATAATTATTCTTTGTATCTACATTTCAGACGTCAAAAACGGCAGCATGTCAATAACCTAGCCAAAGAGACAGACAAATACATGAAGCAGTTTGGAACATTGCCATCATCAGCTGATCAGGTATGCCATTGAAGCATGTTTTTATTCTGTGGATTTATTAATTTGTTTTTTCAGTCAGGTAAGTCAGCATTAAGGAACTGATTACCAAGTTTTAGAAAGTTTACAAATGTCATGTTTGTTTAAGTAATTAGATATGTATTAAGAACCTGAATTTTAAAACCAATATATATTTTGACAAAGGACAACCGTTTGAAAATAGCTTTGTTCTATTATCACCCTGTTATGCAAGATGTCAATGACCAGATGTTATGCACTCTATATAAACACAGAGTTGCTGGAGGTTAAAAAATGATCAGCAAGGACGTAATAGAAATATATATGATGAACAATTGTTACTTTAATTAGGACATTTTAAGTGCTTATTGAAGTGGAATATATTCTGAGAATTTCATTCCTTTCCCAAAATGTTAATTGAAAGATTCCTTTCCTGTCATTCACGGAGATTATCAAAGGATAAATGTCTTGAAATTTTTTGGTATACTCTGGAGATGCCATATGCATCTTCATCCAGACTATCCAGTACCATGCCATTAGCTCATATATGTAAGAGATGAAGAAAGTTGAGTAAACTACATTTAACAGTTTCTAATTTGTAAATACAAAAAAGTGTGTTGCTGCAAGATTAGAATTAAAGAAAAATAGTTCAAAGGAATCAAATATATTATAATATAGATACAGTAGACCCCCGCAAAGTCGCGGTTCAGAGTTTGCAGCCTCAGTTATTCACGGATTTTTCCTTAGAACCTAACTAATAATTGTTAGCGGAAACCGCAAATATCCTCCGCAATTTTTGTGGCTTTTTTCGTGACAATACTGTACTGTAGAGAGAACAGGAAGCAGCTGTAGAGAAAACCAACGTGAGATGGTGAAAGTAGCCAATAGAATTTGAAACTGCAACTCCCAGCAATCACTGCAGTGACTCTGATTGGTCTTCTGCTGAGGGTGCTGGTCAAAGGATGTCAGCGCGGCTTTTAAAAAGGGGGCCGGTGACCAAAAGCTAAAAAAAAAGGTTTTGTAATTTGTGTTTCAAGTTCCTGTCTCTCTGCCTGCCTTCTGTTGGGTTACCTATATTTATTCATTTTGTCCTGGATCGTTTCGTGCATCTGGATTGTCTGCCATCTGCCTGTGTATATGAGGACACATGTGGATTCATGGCCAACGTTGCAAATGAAGGAGCGCTCCTGAACCGGTCTTCAACATTTCAGGAACTAGCGGTAGGGCTATCTTTACATTCCCATTCAATGCGGAATCTCTGGACTATCCATTTTCATCATTACATTTCATCCGTTGCTGTTTTTCATGATTTAGTGTGTGTGTTTTGTTTGTGCTTTGTTGTATTTGATGTGTAATCACCATAAGGGGAACAGGGGTGGTATCATTGTTTTCTTATTTCATTTGTTTTCATTACATTCTTTATTTGCTGTTTGATTACCGGTTTGCTTAGTTTTTGTCTCTCAAGACTGGGTGCGTCCTTAGAATCTTCACCATAAAAATAAATAAATCACCGTCTTCTCGATTGTGGCTTTTCATGTGATGCTACGTTTACTTAAAAGCCTGAGCAGCAGGTGTCCTTTTTGGCTAATTGATTTGTTTGTCTCTCTTCCCCCAAGCATTCTCTGCTCCTATGATGTTTGTCTATTGTTTAATCAATAACTAACTGCATGAGACATGTTTGTTTGAAGAGTTTGAATGAAGTTCAAACTGCACTAAGACTAGCCTGCAAGCATCTGCACTTACCTCTGTCTACTTGCATGCATCCAGTTTAAGCACAGTTGGCTCAGTGATTTACATCCATGGCGTCAGTTGCACTTTGTACATATTGTTCCAGTAGTTTTTAAAATAGTTTTTACAGTTTATTAGCAGTGTGTAAAATGATCAGTATTGCAGTAATTGTGATGCTCTTTGCATGGAAAAGAAATTTGTTCTGTTAAAATTTCACTTTTTCTTTGTGAATTGTGATGTTTACTTAAAGTGCAGCAAAAAAGTATTTGGCGTCCAGGGATGCATTAACCCCCAAGTATGTGGCAGTTTGAGAGATAAAGCCCCAAGATGCCGGTGAAATGAGCTACACCATCTAAGGCTTCTGGCAATGAAAACGCGCTTGCATGAATTACAGTACATATAGCATATTATGTTAGGTAGAATGCCCAGAGGGGACTGGGCGGTCTCGTGGCCTGGAACCCCTGCAGATTTTATTTTTTTCTCCAGCCGTCTGGAGTTTTTTTTTTCTGTCCCCCCTGGCCATTGGACCTTACTCTTTTTCTATGTTAACTAATGTTGTCTTATTTTAATTTCTTATTTTGTCTTTTATTTTTCTTTTCTTCATTATGTAAAGCAATTTGAGCAACTTTTTTGTATGAAAATGTGCTATATAAATAAATGTTGTTGTTGTTATAGCAGTAACATCAGTATTTTACATTCTAGCACTGCGAGAGACATAGCAGTACAGTATACAGGTTTACCTTTACATTCTTTATTTTTATGTAATGTATTGTATTAAGCTGAGTTTGAAATTAAAGTGTTTTGGGGGCATATTTAGGGTTTAAACTATGAAAATAGGCATTTTTTTTAACCACATCCAAAATTCGTGGTTTTTCACAATTCGCGGGTAATCTAGGAACATAACCCCGCAAATTTTGGGGAGGTGCTGTATTTCCAAATGCCATGATACTTCTTTAGATAGAATACTCTGTTAGTTAAGGGAGTCTGAGATAAGTGATTATTATGTATGGAGCAGCAAGTAATCACTGGATTGCTGGCAAGTTGACAGTAATTAGTGTTAACTGGAGCATAGAGCAAAGCATACAGATTTAATTTTGAAAAAGGCTAACCATTGTTTAGACATTGTTTTTTGGACTTTCACCACTTGCTAGTGTTTAGGGCACAAATACTGTATATGCAGCTGAGTAACAGAATGAAAAGAGTACCATGCTGCCTTCAACCTTTTTGATGTGTGGCCTACGTATGAATTCCAGGTGAAGGAGGTTAAATTTTAATCTGGATGTCTGAACACTGACTAAAATTAAACTGAATTTCCTAGTAAGATGAAAAATAATATGAAAATAAAATCATATAGGAACTATAATAATTGTAGTTAGAAACTGACTTGGCAGTGCTCCATTGAAACATTGAAATACCCCTGGATGTCTTTCTAGACCTTGGCTTAAATGGGCATTCAGAACCTGGTTTAGGAAGCTTAAGTAGGGTGCTTGGCATAGGCCAGAGTTCGCCTGACAAAGAGGAGGAGGAATACTTCAAAGGACGTTTAAAGAGAAAGGAATGGGAGAATAGAAGGAGTATAATGGTGTTTAGACTTGAGACCACACAAGGCCAGTTAGGGTCATTCTGTGTTTTATAATAATAGAAATAATAGATCGTTATTTGGAACACCGTTTCTACAGTAATCTGTGTAAACACATTGTTAAAACAGAAACTTTTTCATATTTTAGTAATAAATGTTACAAAATGTAGGCATAAACTATAGAATGTGTGAAGCAGCATGAAGTCCAAACATCAAATAAACACTTTCACAAAATGTTCAAGAACAATACAACAGCTTCCGTGGCGTAGCGGTAAGATTTGCTGTCTCAGAGCGCAGCAAGTTTACTGTCCCTCAGAGACCTGAATTCGATTTCCTGTTGAGGAGAAAGTGTTACTTTTTTTTTCTTTTTAATCTCAAACGGACATAAAATTTATAAATTGGTATGCACTGTCAGTTAATGAGATCGTTATATTTTCATGTGGGATGCTCCTTTTAAAATATTTTTTTTAACAATTGAGACTGCAATTAACATGAACAAGTGTCCTTATAACTGTTATTTTTAAGACCCATAACACACAGACAGACAGAGCATTGCGTAATGGAGAGACAAACGGGCAGAAAAGTCACTAGATAAATAAATAAACAGGGAAGGCACATGTACTAAATGAAAAAAAAGATCAACATGTGCGTTGATCCTGCTGCACTGAATAAGCTCACATGCTCTAACATTTCCCACCCCCCCAATCTGACTCTAAGTAACAGCACAAGTACAGACCCAAACCAAGTATATGTGTGTACTGTATAATATTAACAAAAAGAGCAGCTTACTACTGAAAACGGCAAATATAGGAGTGAGTGGGGATCGAACCGGACACTCTTGATCACACTTGGTTTGTGTCTGTACTTGCGCTGTTACTTAGAGTCAGTTCAGGTGTGGGGGGTGGGGGCTGGGGGGATGTTAGAGCGCGTGAGCTTATTCAGTGCTGCAGGATGCAACGCACATGTTGATCTTTTTTTCTTTCAGTAATAGCGCCAGCATAAATCCACACCCGATCTGACGCTGTTCGTTTTCAAATAATATTGCATTAGTGCGAGGATGCTTTCACATATATTGTCTCTTTCTTTCAGGTGTGTAACCACAGCATAGAGAGAAGCGTGTTCATTGTAACAGGTACACATGTTGTAAATGTAGGAAAGACGATACTTGCGTGTGTGTGAACAGTTAACATTTGAATCTGATGATTGCATATAGCGTTGAAGTTACTGCTCTGTACTATTCTATCCTTTGCATGTCCTGGAGTATAAAAGAAACAGCATACAGCAACATCTGGGAACTGACAAGATCGGGGAAAAAAACACGCAGTCACTGATTACAAACTGCAAGATGTTATGCGAATAAATATGAATAATATGAATAGTGTTGCATCCGTGCCACAAAGTTTTCCGAAATGTACTATGCAGGTCATACAACGAATAATTCGAAATATCATATATACCTACGTCTGTGTTTTTTGTTTTTTTTTGACATCACACACCATAAAGTGCACACTAATTCAGCATGAGTAGGAACACTCAATAAAACTGAATTAAAAAAAATCAAGTGACGGTGAGATATGAAGAAGGCAGATTCGCCAGCGTTTGTGTGTCAGCTTTAATCCCTCCAGATGAGAGAATGTCCAGTTCCATTGTCTCAAAACACCACTCACATCTCCAGTTATTCCGTTTCAAATGAAAAATAACAGCGTCAGATCCGTAGTATGTATCGTGATCGTGATTTAGAGAGAATAAAAGTTAAAAAAAAAAGTTAACTTTTACAAGTCCTATAAATTACAGACGCAAACCAAATGTATGTGTGTACTGTATAATATTAACAAAAAGAGCAGCTCACTACTGAAAACGGCAAATATAGGAGTGAGTGGGGATCGAACCAGGGACTCTTAATTACAAGTCAGCAAATCTTACCGCTATGCCACTGAAGCTGTTGTCTCTTCCTTGAACCTTTTGTGAAAGTGTTTACTTGATCTTTGGACTTCAGGCTTTATACATTATATAGTTTATGCCTACATTTTGTCATTTACTACTAAAATATGAAAAACATTTGTTTTAAAAATGTGTTTACACAGATTACTGTAGAAACGGAACACACATGAAATGCGTGTGTTCCAAATAGCGATCCATTATTTCCACTCTAAAACTCCAGCACTTCAGTTACTCCCAGATAATCAAACAAGGAATGAGCTGGGAAAACTTAGTGAACATTCCGTGGCAGTGGGGGATGGAATAGCCGACTGCTTGCTGCTCGTCTTAATCAGCACATTTAGAAGACAAAAGATGCTGGGGGAGAGGTGAGAACGGTTTTAAGGTAGGCCGGATCTACGAGTTTTTTCGTAGACTCTGGTAATTCTAGTGTTAGTCTTTGTTAATTTATAGTTATACTTTTATGCTACTTCTTTCGACTATGTTCTTACTCATTTTGGTTACTATTGTTGATAATAAAGCAAACTTTTTTTGGAAAATGTGCATTGTTCTAATTTGTTTTTCCTTAGTTTATCATAAAATATCAGTTGGGACTATGTCAGTTATATTGATGAATAATTTGGAAGTAGTAAGTAAATTATTGCCAGACTCTGTTCAGGGCAAAGCAGGTTAGAAAATTGACTGACAGTTAATGATAACATGAAAATATTTCAACCACTATTTGAGATTTACTAACATTGCTGCATAACCATCTTCCCTCTTCTTTTCTCAATTTAATGGTTATTCCATAGTTGCTAGACTGTTCTTTAAGAAAGTAAACCAACAGCCTTGCTTTAACGAATAAAGTAATACAGTTCAACAATAATACAAGAAGATGGATAAATGTATGTATGAGCAATCACAAAAGTCAGCAAATAAGACAACAGTAAACATAATTGGTTTGGCTGAATATCTTTTTCTCCTATAAAGTGGACAACAGCCATCATTCTCCATTAAATTCCTGTAAAATGAACTAAACATCTTAAAAAGGTTTGTTTTGATCTAGAACTTAATTTTTGCTGCAAGATTTCTGGTGTTTTAGCCAATGACTTGTATGAATCATTGGCTTTTTAAAAAAGTACTAGGCACTCCAGAACCCCATGTCTGTGAGTGGGTGTCAATGCACAGTGTCAGACAAGTCTGTCAGTTTCACTTTAAAATAAAAAGAGAGATTTTAAATCCACAAATAAAGCTCTCGTTTTCCAAGTTTGAGAATAAATCACTTATATAGATTAGAGATTTACCTGATACAAACAGATAATTACTTTGAGGGTAAATTAAACATTTTAATAGTAGTAAAGGGTTTCCTGGATGGATGGATCAATCAGTAGCACACAAATATTTATGTAATAAGTGTGACCATTTTCAGATTTTTACAGACTACAAAAACGTTTAAATCCTTTGATTTGAAATGTTTTTGTTTTTTCTCCTTTTTCTCTAGCGGCAAAGAAAGATACTGAAGGAACGACTAGTTGAAGAATTTTCTAGTGCATTGAATAACTTCCAAATGGTTCAAAGACAGGCTGCACAGAAGGAAAAGGAATTTGTAGCCAGAGTGCGTGCCAGCTCCAGGGCCTCTGTAAGTGCAAAAGTGTATCTGATCATTCTCAAGTGTGTATTTTATAGTAAAAAGACAAGAAACTACACTATATGCCATGTCTCTGGACTTCAGTGTAAAGATATAAATTCTTGTCTATGAGGCCTCCTATTAACTCCTGGTTGCATCATGCAACATATTGATCATATTGAACATATTGATGTTCTTAAAAGGACTGCAGTCAATTCCATTATAGTAACAGAAGCACCTAAGGGCAATCAATGAAGAATACACATGGCTGGACCACCAGTGAGTAAAAAGACAGCTTTAGCTTTGCTTAAATTGAACATGGTATTATTCATTACCTCCTCAAACTTTATTTTATTAATATGATTGGAATATAATTTGCAACAACCTGTATAAATTTTATAGGTCCAAAGCCAGCTAGTCAGCATGCCCCTGGACAAAGAAGAGTCAACTCAAAGGTAGCTTGAAATTATGACTGGTCAGATATTCCCGATTCTACAGATTGTTGCCATTTGATGTCCCTATATCTGGTTCTTTGCAGCACGACTTCATCCTAGACCTGCTCTCGTATTGAGAGAATTGTTAGAGAATGTAAAAAACTGATGCCTGCTTATCCAAAACTCACCAGTGTCGCTATTATTTAGAAGCCCAGTCAACCATCATTTTCTGTGTAGAACAGTTGCTGTATTTCACTAGTTCTCTTTAGTGTAGCTGCTGCTAGCTGGAATCCAAACCAGTCTGCCTGTTGTCACCCCCTACATCATTTCAGAAGCATCACTAAAAATGAGTGATAACAGAAAATGACATCATAGCAAATTAAGAGGCCTACCAGCATAACTACTCACTGCTGACCCACTACACTATTTCAAGAGCACCTCTGAGCAACTTCATCACCTATTAACAGATACACCCAAAGGGACAGTTAGGTTCCACCAAGCAGTATAACCACTATCCAGCCTTACCAGCAGTCACCAGTTCCCTGGTTAGCCCATCTCCTCAGCTGAAATTGTTTCCAGCTAGTAGATTTGCTGTCTAGCCTGCACATCAAAAGTAATGGAAGCAAAAGTATCAAGTATGACTTCATCAAGAAACATTTAAACAACATAGAGTACCTGGCCCTCCCAACTGTCATAATAATTAAAAAAAGAATAATTGCTTTCTTTATTTGGACTGCAGATGTCCTAGAACAGTGACCTATAACAACTTGTTTTCCCCTCTACAGCTAGATGAGATTTTGGACTGTGTGATTGGCTCCAAGGAATTGAGCCTCCTCACCTCTGCAAGAGATAGAGACCACCAGTTTCATGACCGAAGACTATGTTCACCCATAGCCAGAGACTCTGGCTGCTTAATAGTAATATGATTTTGAATTTGCAATGGTCAGCAGCTTTTGTGAGCTTGACAGAATAGGTATTGCACCATCTTCCCAGCCCTTGGTGCCCTCACTGTTATTTTCATTTGCCAGCATTTAAAAAAGTGCTGCATGCAGACTACAATTACCAGCTTTGCTTGAACCCTTTCCATGCAGTCTGTTTCAGTATCAGTATGAGTTCTCAGGCACATGGTTGAGTTCAATGGAGTAACCATTAATCCAGGGAAGATAGCCACATCTATCAGTGGGCGACTCAGAGTTTTACTGCAAAATCAATGGCCTACTGGGGCTTACATTGCACTATTCAATATTTGTGACAGGATTCAAAGATAGTGATCATTCTGTGGCCTCTACACAAATGTATGAAAACGGGTCAGCTTTGGAAATGTTAGAGACTACTAAGATGCTAGACAGCCCAGCTATGGAGCAACTTTGATACTTTATAGACATCACCCCAAAACTACACAGACTTTATTGGTGACTAGAGTGGCTGCAGCTTTTCTTCATCCCTCCAATTCATGTCCCTTCATCATACAATGGTACAGTGTGCTGTTTACTCAGAACAGCTGTTTGAGTTATGTGCAGTTGGTCACCTGTGATAAATTGTGTTACATTTATTTTATACAGAGTCTTGAGTAGACATTAGATAGATAGATAGATAGATAGATAGATAGATAGATAGATAGATAGATAGATAGATAGATAGATAGATAGATAGATAGATAGATAGATAGATAGATACTTTATTATGAGGATGCAAATACAATTCTGTATCTTAAAGAGCAATTCTGCTTTTCACATTATTGAATTTTCTTGTTCAGCAGATATGCTGTCACTGCCAGAAAGAACTCAGTTGGACAATCATTCTCATTTATGACAGGAAGAGAAAAATGTGCTAATAGAGAGGGGTCATCTGCTTATTTTACTGATTTACCGTGCTCTTTTCTGGCATCTTACAGGGGAGATCATTATGTCTTTACAGCCACAGACTCAAGCCTGTGGTTTTCATGTCATTAAGCATCAAGGGTACTTTCTTCAGGTTTAACATACTGGAGGAGCTAGACACTGACCAGTGGCAAAGTCTCAAAAATATGGAGATACCGGTATTGTGTATTTAGTTTAAGTGTATAATACCCTACACATCTAACTAAGAAAATGTCTGTGCTAGCACAAACATGTCAGAAGTCTTACTGAAATTAATGTATGAAATGATCATAAAAAGAATAAAACAGAAATATTTATTTTATAAAAGACTGGTTTTGTAATTTTGAACAAAATGATTGACAGAACATAAGCTTCATGCATTAAACTAATAAGTGGAAAACAAAATCCTTTGCAAAACAAACTAATGAGTTTTCACACCTATTGAATATGCTCAGAGGGAACTGTTAAACAGGGGACTCAATATGACTTGACAAGGAGTGAAAAGTATGATAGCCAGCTAATTGTCCCCTATGGTATTTACAGTCAGCTTGAGGTTTGGGCTGATGAAACACTTGCTGTGCAACAAATGTGCTTGTTTACATTATGCCTTTTGTTCTTTTTTTAATAGGGTGGCCTACATGATGATGGATATCAAGAAGAAAATATTTCATCTTTTGAAAGGTAGAAAAATAATAAAAAATAATACAAAAACATGCATTTAATACATAAAATGCATTTCTTAAACAAAGGATGCTTATTTAGTGGGTGCACAGTTAAAGTCATCACTGCATTTGTTATTGCTATAGAATGCTTTTCAAATGTATATATTATAGAAGTCACACAAACACATTCACAGATGTCTGTATGACAAAGTCAGCCAACAGACCAAAGCCCCTCATAAAGCACATGTTTTATGAAAAAAAAAAAAAAAGATTTATTTCACAAGAAGGCTCTGTTACACTGTGAAGCTTTGAAGAGCACAAAAGGCACGCAGTGCCTGCAAAATGCAGTTCCAAAAGAAATCCAATACAGAAATCCAGAGAATGGTTAAAAAAAAAACTGAGCAGATGGTTAAAAAATTAACCACAAATACAATTATAATAAATTTGAAAAAAATGAAAATTGGCCTTTTGTTTTTTCACAAAATAACATCTTGTCCAATTACTTTTAACCAACCAATTTGTATGATAAAGTATGTTGCTAGCACCCGGTTAATTGATAGCCCCAAAGACAAAGACCTTCTAAAGCCAGGAAGTCCACCTCATGCCAAATATTTCTTGCATCTGTACACTACAGCACAGGATTCACCTATGAATTAAGTATATATGCAGAGTGGCCACTAAATTAAGTATACCTAACTAATAGCAAGTTGTTCCCACAGTTTTCCACAGCGCAATCTGAATTCATAAGTTGTCAAAATATGGTACACAGATGCCGGTCAATGATAACTGCAATGTGCCCAAGAGTTGTTACTCTTCAGCTGATAATGGACCTTTTCTCTAAACAGCGGACTCAGTCTCTATCTCCCAATCTCATCAAGCAGATTCTTGATAGGATTTAAATCTGCTTATTGGAGAGACAACTGCATTAAAATGTTACTGTCACTTTCCTAAAACTATTACAGTGTTACTCCTCTAATGGCACAATTTTATAAATGCGTGCATTGCAAAACATACAGTTGGCCCATATGTGCCAGACTACCTAGGAAGGAACTGGTTTTTCAGGTATCCTGGACTTATTGCAAACGTTCACTTCAATTCCATCCAGTGCAACCTACATCAGCATCAACATCTGTTTCTCAGCCACTGGGCTATTTGAAATATTTTTCTTACCTTACCAGATGGCCTGGCTCAATGCAAAATGTTCGGGTCAACCACAATGAGACAGATGTGGCAATTTTCCTGTGACAAATATGTTACTTTATGCTTTAAAATTGGTTGGCTTGTGTCACGGGATTCAATGTGTGTCACAAGGACACATTCCCCACCATTTTAACATCACTATCAACAGGATGGACTGTTGCACTCAGAGCTGCTCTCCCAATATTCTGGTTCTCCTATCAGCTAATCAGTGGGAGTTTTCCAGTCCTTCGCTGTTGCTTAATTCACTTTTTTAGGCACTCCACCTAAATTTTTAATTTTCTTTACATTTTCCGGACTTATATTAACCATCACATTTTTTTAATTTTATTACAAAAAAAAAAGAATAAACAAGTTATAATGGTGTCGCTCTTTCTCTCTAAAATGGTTCTGTTCAATAAACCTTTATTCGCCGCGCTCAATTGAGGTCGCCCTTTTGAAGCTCGCCTTTATTTACGCGTGCCTTTTATTCGCCGCGCCCAATTGAGGTCGCCCTTTTGAAGCTCGCCTTTTTGTGTGCACCCTTATTGAAGGATACCCTCTAAAATATCAATTAGCTGGTTTTGCCAGAACAACCTACCCACATACATTCTTCTAACAGTAGGATTGGGATGGATGGATGAATGAAGTCTTAGAGTAACTACAATCGTCAAGAATATTAGAATCTAAACGTAAAAGTAGCATCACGGCCTCCCTCAGTGCTTGTGTCCTGCGAGTATGGGAGGGAAATTCCGGCCTCGAAATTCCGGCCTCTCTCTTGGCTTCGTGGAGCTTGACTCGACCCTCCAAATCCTCGGGCAGGGCTAACTGTATTACGTTATTCAAAGGGCTCTCTTAATGGACTGTCAGGAGAATCGGCCCTCCCTCCTCCCGAGGTCCTCCTTTCTAATCTGGGGTTCAAAGACAGTCTGAGTTACTCTATGAATTTAACAATTAGCCCATGCTGTTGGAACCCCTTTCATTTTACTTTTAACTTCCTTCTGATTTGTAAAGGGTTAAACAGTTGGGGCATTGGCATTGGGAGGCCAATCCTCCATATCCCGCCCCCAATTTTTTTCTCCAGTTTGAGCTTCCCCTACTGAGTATGGTATTCTCTGATGGAAGGCTCAAACACTGAAAGGTTAATCATTGCATTCATATCAACTGTTGGAACAGCAGCTACTCGATTTCTTTCACATACGTCTAGAATTCTTTCACTCTATGTTCCGGTTTCTTTTCACAGCTAGGCCACTGCAATCTAAGTAGTGGCCTACTAGTTTACTAGTTTATGCAAGGGAAACTTTTCCAACATGCATGTCATATCTGTCACTTTGGTCAGGGATCCTTTCACACTTTTTTCTGGATTTCTTTCCCATTTCAAAAGGTATTACAGTCGCAGTTAAAGTACAAGGCAAAATCATGTTTGGGGTTTCTGTCACAATAAATTTATTAAAAGCACGTACCTTGCCTCAGAAATGGCCAGGAAATCCTGCGAACTATGCCAATTATGAAAGACAGAGGCACCATAGAGTCCCTAACGGCAAACGTTAACACACAAAACAAGTCCCAGATTCAAATCAAGGGGTTTTATTACAAAATACCTTACACAAAAGTTATATAAGTTGTCTCTTCTTTTCACTGGACTGCTACTCCTCCAAGGTGAGTGTTGCCTGTCTCCGACTCCCTGACGGGGTAGTGCGGTCTCTTTTATTGAAGACACAGGAATAATTCCAGTGTGAGGGCTTCACCTCAAATTCGTCAGAAATCCTAAAAAATTGGGGAGTGTTACTCCCTGCAGCACCCCCTAGTGGCACACACGGATCCCAGCAAGCTTGTACTCTCATACTACAGCTTTTAGCATTCCCTGCAGGTGTCCAGATGGGTACCGAGGCACAGTAATTCTGCCACTTAGCATAATGGGGAAGACAATATCCTGTATATATGTATATATTGCTCTCCCCAGTCTTTCCACTCTATTGGTGTCCCAGCCAGGTAAGGATCCCAACTCAAGTCCAGCAAGGACTCTGGTCCCTTGTGTGTCATCCCTCACAGTACATTATTATGTAACAGGTAGTAACTCTGAGAGAACCTACATATTCAGTGGGCTTTACAACTGGTATAATTGCAAAACATGGTGCCCGTACATCATACATCTTGCACTGACAGAAGTGTGTAAATATCAAAGGAAGCATCCCCAGTTCTCAGGATTTGTATACAAATGGTTAGCTAATCTCAAAGGGGAGATTTGAACTCCCTCAGCTAAAAGGGAACATATGCAGAGTGAATGACTGGATATATTTTCTGTGTCCACAACCTCATTGACCTCCTCTGATTCAAGTTCATCTTTTTCAGAATTAAGAAACAGGGGACCACCCCACTGAGATCTAATCCAATCAAAAAGAGGCAAACAGAGAAAGATGGGGTTCCAGTTATAAATATTTCCTCACGACCACTTTCTGTCTCAGAACAAAGTGTTTTATCAAAAAGTTTGTCCTTTGTCCCTACACCAAGATATCGAAAAATTTAATACTAGGTCAAGCTGTTTTAAATTCTTTAGAAAGTTACTTTTAGTTACTACTAAAGTTACTACTGTGCATTTTTTAAAGGTGGTTGAGAAATGTGGGTTGGTACCCATGGCCCACCCTTCCTGGGTACCCACCCTCCCATTTAAATTCACTTTCCTTCCAACTGGCCCAATTAATCGTGAGGTGGATATTTTTATTAGATAAGTAAATATTGATATTGGGAATACAGAATCACAGCAATCTAGCCGGTTTTCTACATAAGAGAAGTGAATGCAGCATTACAGGCATTAATGCAAGATTCAATTACTATTTGACCTGCCGATTAATGGAGGTGCGATAGTCGTTATAGATGAAGAAAACTACATAAGAGTAGGTATATGGTAACTGTTTGATGCCATCTGTTATGAGAAATTGAGAGCGAATCCCACAACACATGTGGCCAACATAGTAAAGGAAATTGTAGATGAGGCAAAACAGCTTGAGATTATTGACAAGTGTACTGCTAATCTTTTACAGAACCTATATCCATGTGTTACGTTTTTTTATTTACTCCTAAGATACATAAAGTTTTAAAAGATCCTCCTGGCTGTCCCATTGTATCAGCTCACAAATCATTATTACAACTGTTGGCCCAATTTGTTGAATTATTATATACCAACTAGTTAATTTGGGACAGTCATATATTAGAGACTCAACATACTTTACTAATAGATTGACATGTTTTTTCATTTAAGCCTATGTACACAATGGCCACACTGGATATAGAATCGTTGTACACCAATATACCACAAAAGGCAGCTATAGATAAGATTTGGAAATCACTGTACAAGTGGTCTGCTTTCATTCCGTCTTGCTGTAACCTCCTTTTATAGCTGACGGATGTAGCTCTTAAATAGAATAGAATAGAATTTTTTTTATTTTAACAAAAGATTTTTTTCAACAGCATAAAGGTGTAGTAATGGGAATGGTGTTTAGCCCTAGGATTGCTGATTTTGTATGTGTCTAATTTTAAAGACACTAATGTCTAACCCTTGTCGCCCACATGTTGTATTCTGTATTAGATACATTGGCGATATATTAGTGGTATGGAAAGGGTTGATTGAACAACTGATATCCTTCCACATCTTATCAAATGAGTGCGATACAAATCTGAAATTTACACTAAACTACAATAAACATCAGATTGCCGTCCTTGATATCTTAGTGGAAGGTGTGGATATTGAATTCATATTCAAGGTGTACTGTAAACCTACAGATAGTAACACGCTCCTTTCTGCATCAAGTTATCACCCTAGAGCATTGATTAATAATTTACCTATTTTGCAGTTTTTGAGGTGTCGTAAGATTTGTTCTAACAGGTTGGATTTCTTGCACAGGGGATATATGAAAAAATAAAAATTAAAAAAGCATATTGAAGCATATTAAAGTGCCTTATATATCCTCCACTGAGTCCCAACAATGCACTGATAATTTGACGTGCATTGTTACATACTGCATAAATTCCAGTGCAATTAAACAAAGCATTTTTAAACACTGCCATGTTTTACAGTCACTTCCATTTTTTAGATTACCACCTGTGTTGTGTTTTACACGTAACCACAATATTAAGGATATGGCGGTTAAAGCATTGGATCTGAAAGTGAGCAGGCATTTTGATTTGCCCAGCAGATTTAGCAAACTGGGACCTTTCCTCTGTCTGCAATGCAGTTGTTGCAGCAATGTACATAGAGGTGATCAGATAATGAGCAGGATTGCAGGGAAGCTACCTATCCCAACAAGCATAGGACATAAGGCAGGTGGACATAAATACTTTAACTGAAGAAATTTACTACCTTTTTGAATTCAAACGAATATAGTTTCCTATGAAACTGTGTTTCACATTGATCAGCAACAGAAGCCAAAGTCACTAGGAAATGCAGGAGTTGATCAATTGCAGAAATGTTTAACTTTTAGCCAATTGTATGTAGCATATTCAATAATAATGAGCTGTAGTTAACTAATAATATTATCATCTAGTAAAAAATTACAAATATAGTAAACAAAAAATACTTAGTTACATAGTACTTCTGATACAGAGAATTAATTGACAGCGCCATAACTGAGACCCATTGTCTTAGGAATTTCCAGGGCAAAGCCAAGTAACATAGCTAGTGTAAAAGAAAACTTAAAGATGTAATACTTTACTTTGGACCACATCTGCACTGCTCAAAAAAAAAATTAAGGGAACACTTAAATTACACATTGGACCTTGATGAACGAAATATTCAAGTAGAAAGTCTTTACTGAGTAATACTGTGTAATTCGTTGAGAACAAAATGATGTAACAACAGTCAATGGAAACCAAATTAACCAACCCACTGAGGGCTCGATTCAACATCACACTGAAAATCAAAGTCAAAATCTGAAATCACAGGCTGATCCAACTTGCGTGAACTTCAAGACCCAGGGCTCACTTGGAGGATTATATCTCCCAGGTGGCCTGGGAATACCTTAGGATCCCACAGTACGAGTTGGCAAGTGTGGCTGGAGAAAAGGATGTTTGAACCTCACTGGCGTATCTTTTATTTGTAGTGGGACCATAGCCTTAAAACCATGTAAATGGAAACCATTTGGGTATCTTTTGGTCTGCAATTACTACAATACACTGCAAAAATGAAGTGAAAAGTTTTTACATGAAGACATTACATTTCATTTTCCTTAAGATTTATTGACTTATAAAGAAATTTGTATTAAAGATTTTTTAGTTTATTTTGAAAAGTTAAATTTTGGTTACCCCATTGGCATATGTTTTGGTAATTTAAAGCAAAAGAAGAAAAAAATGGTGTTTTTTTCTAGTTTTTTTATATGCATTTTTGCAGTGTATATAAGGCAATGCACATCTCCAGATCTACCATTTTTAACATGACTAACCTGTTTTTTTTTTTGTTTTTTTTTTTTAATTACAGTAAAAATCATCCCCAGGCACAGGTTCAAGAAGATGCCATTACTGAGGAGGACCTTATGCTTATCAAAGAAAGAGAAACTGCTATTAGGCAGCTGGAGGTACTAATGTTCTGATTTGGCATTTTTTCACTCTTCACAGTTTTAACCAAAAACAGTGAAAAAATGTAGCTTCTCTTGTCTCTCTTAGAAGATTCTCCACCCCCTAAACATGTGCTTTTTAAAATTTCCAATAGTTTCAATTTGGCAATACAGTGATCCCTCGCTATATCGCGCTTCGCCTTTCGCGGCTTCACTCTATCGCAGATTTTATATGTAAGCATATTTAAATATATATCGCGGATTTTTTGCTGGTTTGCGGATTTCTGAGGACAATGGGTCTTTTAATTTCTGGTACATGCTTCCTCAGTTGGTTTGCCCAGTTGATTTCATACAAGGGACGCTATTGGCAGATGGCTGAGAAGCTACCCAACTTACTTTTCTCTCTCTCTCTCTTGCGCTGACTTTCTCTGATCCTGACGTAGGGGGTGTGAGCAGGGGGGCTGTTCGCACACCTAGATGATACGGACGCTCGTCTAAAAATGCTGAAAGATTATCTTCACGTTGCTACCTTCTGTGCAGCTGCTTGAAGCGACATGCTGCATGGTGCTTCACATACTTAAAAGCTCAAAGGGCACGTATTGATTTTTGACTGTTTGTTTTTCTCTGTCTCTCTCTCTCTCTCTCTCTCTCTCTCTCTCTCTCTCCCTGCTCCTGACGGAGGGGGTGTGAGCTGCCGCCTTCAATAGCTTTGTACCGGCGGTGCTTCGCATACTTAAAAGCCAAACAGCCCTATTGATTTGTTTGCTTTCCTCTGTCTTTCTGACAGTCTGTGCTCCTGACGCGCACTCCTTTGAAGAGGAAGATATGTTTGCATTCTTTTAATTGTGAGACAGAACTGTCATCTCTGTCTTGTCATGGAGCACAGTTTAAACTTTTGAAAAAGAGACAAATGTTTGTTTGCAGTGTTTGAATAACGTTCCTGTCTCTCTACAACCTCCTGTGTTTATGCGCAAATCTCTGACCCAAGCATGACAATATAAAAATAACCATATAAACATATGGTTTCTACTTCACGGATTTTCTTATTTCGCGGGTGGCTCTGGAACACAACCCCCGCGATGGAGGAGGGATTACTGTATAAAAACATCAGAGTTTCTTTTCAAGAACTGATGAGCCAGTAAATTTTTTTAAGATAAAGGTGGTACTTTCAGCAGAACATATGGCATTTTAGATGCTTCAGATGCTTTTCATAATGTTATGAAGAATTGGATCAATTTGTATTTAAAGAGGAAATTCACACAGTTTGACATATGGACTCATTATCGCACTTGCCATGGTTATTGTCAATATTCCAGTCTGCTTTTATATCTACAGCATTCCATATACAAAAATATGTAATGTGATTAACTTAAACTATCACCCCTCTCCCCATTAAATCATTAAAACCAAGGTGACCCAATGCAACACAGCCTGCATCATCCCACATAATTGTAATAGTAAGTCTAAAATGAATGTCAATCTGAATGTTGAAAGTTAAGTATATTTTTTGTTTTTTACATTTTAAAATGTAGGCCGGAACTAACAAAATATCAAACTGTGCCCTCCAGTGTAGATGTATTATCTCAGTGTGATGAAAATTTTGAGATGCAATTTGCTTTCTATTTTCCATCATTAAGACTTTTTATATAACAAGTTTTAAACCTTAATGTTTAATGGAATCTTGGAAAGTGAGAGGATGCCTGAGGAGTGGAGAAAAAGTGTACTAGCCGATATTTAAGAATAAGGGGGATGTGCAGGACTGCAGTAACTACAAGGGAATAAAATTGATGAGCCACAGCATGAAATTATGGGAAAGAGTAGTGGAAGCTAGGTTAAGAAGTGAGGTGATGATTAGTGAGCATCAGTATGGTTTCATGCCAAGAAAGAGCACCACAGATGCGATGTTTGCTCTGAGGATGTTGATGGAGATGTATAGAGAAGGCCAGAAGGAGTTGCATTGCGTCTTTGTGGACCTGGAGAAAGCATATGACAGGGTGCCTTGAGAGGAGCTGTGGTATTGTATGAGGAAGTCGGGAGTGGCAGAGAAGTATGTAAGAGTTGTATAGGATATGTACGAGGGAAGTGTGACTGTGGTGAGGTCTGTGGTAGAAGTGACGGATGTATTCAAGGTGGAGGTAAGATTACATCAGGGATCGGCTCTGAGCCCTTTCTTATTTGCAATGGTGATGGACAGGATGACAGACGAGATTAGATAGGAGTCCCCGTGCATTATGATGTTTGCTGATGACATTGTGATCTGTAGCGAGAGTAGGGAGCAGGTTGAGGAGACCCTGGAGAGGTGGAGATATGCTCTAGAGAGGAGAGGAATGAAGGTCAGTAGGAACAAGACAGAATACATGTGTGCAAATGAGAGGGAGGCCAGTGGAATGGTGAGGATGCAGGGAGTAGAGTTGGTGAAGGTGGGTGAGTTTAAATACTTGGGATCAACAGTACAGAGTAATGTGGATTGTGGAAGAGAGGTGAAAAGAGAGTGCAGGCAGGGTGGAATGGGTGGAGAAGAGTGTCAGGAGTAATCTGTGACAGATGGGAATCAGCAAGAGTGAAAGGGAAGGTCTACAGGATGGTAGTGAGACCAGCTATGTTATATGGGTTGGAGACAGTGGCACTGACCAGAAAGCAGGAGACAGAGCTGGAGGTGGCAGAGTTAAACATGCTAAGATTTGCACTGGGTGTGACGAGGATGGATAGGATTAGAAATGAGTACATTAGAGGGTCAGCTCAAGTTGGACGGTTGGGAGACAAAGTCAGAGAGGTGAGATTGCGTTGGTTTGGACATGTGCAGAGGAGAGATGCTGGGTATATTGGGAGAAAGATGCTAAGGATAGAGGTGCCAGGTAAGAGAAAAAGAGGAAGGCCTAAGAGAAGGTTTGTGGATGTGGTGAGAGACGACATGCAGGTGATGGGTGTAACAGAACAAGATGCAGAGGACAGAAAGATATGGAAGAAGATGATCCGCTGTGGCAACCCCTAACGGGAGCAGCCGAAAGAAGAAGAATAAGAATGTTATCCTTTTTAAAATGTAATGTAATGTTGATATACTGTTGAATCAACATGATTTTTGGAGCATTGAGTCACTTTTAAAATTAACATTTTAGACCAAAAAGAAATTATTAAAAATCCCAGCATGAGATGCTATAAGATAATGGTTTAAAGTGTTGATGATGTCCTTGCTGGTGTTAAAATGAAAAGTATGTTAAATATATCTCAAAAACAGGGGGAACATTCACTTTAATAGGAGTAATTTTATTAGGAATCGAGGAATATTGGGCGGCACGGTGGCGCAGTGGGTAGCGCTGCTGCCTCGCAGTTGGGAGATCTGGGGACCTGGGTTCGCTTCCCGGGTCCTCCCTGTGTGGAGTTTGCATGTTCTCCCTGTGTCTGCGTGGGTTTCCTCCGGGCGCTCCGGTTTCCTCCCACAGTCCAAAGACATGCAGGTTAGGTGGACTGGCGATTCTAAATTGGCCCTAGTGTGTGCTTGGTGTGTTTGTGTGTGTCCTGCGGTGGGTTGGCACCCTGCCCAGGATTGGTTCCTGCCCTGTGTTGGCTGGGATTGGCTCCAGCAGACCCCCGTGACCCTGTGTTCGGATTCAGCGGGTTGGAAAATGGATGGATCTAGGAATATAATGGTCATTTTTACAGTAGTTTTTCCATGGAAAGTACACTCCAGAAAAGTAGCATTTACTAATCTTTTGCAGTATATATATCTGAATGTTTTTTGTTTTAATTTTGATTTGTCTTTATTTTTCAGCTTTTAAATAGTCTTGTGGAAATCAAATGTGTCTTTATCATGTTATTTCATTTTTGTAGTCTGATATCGTGAATATTAACGAAATCTTTAAAGATCTTGGTATGATGATTCATGAGCAAGGTGAAACAATTGGTAAGTTGCCACATTTATTTTGAGATTAACGCAAAGGCAGGATTGTGGATAAAGATTGAACATTAGGTTACCTTCCCAATCCTACATATGTAGAATGTGTTGCCTTATTTGCTATGCTCAAAAAATTCAAACATTCTCAAAAATATATGTATAACTTGGAATACACACCAAAGAAACATATTGAGAGAGCAGAAAGCATGTTATGTTGTCAGTTTGCAAGCCAGAGCTCTTTTCATGGAATTAAAAGAGTGCTGGCTTAATATCAGTCTGTCTCTTTAAACATAAAAATGTGTACATTCTGCCATAAATATTTTGTTTGCTTTTAGACAGCATAGAAGCTAATGTAGAAAATGCAGAAGTCCATGTGCAGTCAGCAAATGAGCAGCTGGCAAGAGCAGCAGATTACCAGGTAAAGCCAACCAGGAAGCTTCATGATCAGGCTTGCCGCTGAAGGAGGGCAGCAGGCCATTCCATTCTATCCAGTATAATTGGTTGGGATCACATCAGTTTCTGTGAAGTGACCTTTGCTATTCTTGACCAAAGATGAACTTTTGTTATACATATCATGCTGTCACTGTTTTTAAGCAGCAAGACAGTGTGTTGACGTAGCTGGTGACATTTTCTTCTGAAAAAATACATATATCCTTATTTTATTTTGAATGTTTCTTTTTCTTTTTTCTCTTGTAGACCAGGTCCCGCAAGAAGATCTGCATCCTCATTGTGGTTCTTGTAATTTTGGCTGTAATTATTGGAGTAATCATCTGGGCTTCTGTAAAGTCCTGAAGACAGTGAATTAAATTGAAATTTCTGTTCCACCTCAAATCCCAGTCTATTTTTCTTCTTTGATTGATTAAAATATAAACGCCATTGTTATTAGGCCAAATGTAAAAATGAATTGCACTATACTTGAATAGATACTCTATTTTTTCATTTTTAACCAGTACTATTACTTTTAAATCAATACTGCTATAGCATTTACTGACAATGAAGAAAGCAGATGCATTTGAGTTGTGTTGCAACATTTTATATTATTGCTAATAAATGTCTAACTTCCAAGTGCCTAGAAAATACTAATGTATGTCAGACCATGCCACAAATTATGTGCAAAATTATTATTTATTGTGTAGTACAGCTAATCATAAAATGTTCTGTATGTGTCTTAAAGTAGGTCTTCAATCACTGCTTTTTTATGGTGGAACTAAGTAGATAAATAACTTTATTACAACTAATAAAAATACACAAAGTTGGTTCTGTGAAATAATAGCAGTTATTTCCTATTTTGAAAAAGTTATACTTAAATGTATATTACAGTTCTAATCTTGTTTATATTCATAAAAATTTAATTCTGCGTTGTCTAAAGTGTTGTGACTGACCCAAGAACTAATGAGAGCCAGTTGTAATTAAAAATAAACCCTTGTTCTACACTAATAATTTTATTAATGTTATTGTTATTCAGCAATTTCTAATATAGTGTTGTAAAGGAGACAAAGAGTTTCCAATTAATCGAACATTCACGTTTTTCACATGTTAGAGAAGTGATGGACAAAATGCATGTGGACATGACAAAAATATAAACATTTCTATACATTTAGTGACTAGTTTGGAAATCAGACTCATAATAACAAACTGAATATGTCTATTTTTGTAAACAGTCAGGCAAAATTAAACGTTTATCGCTGAAAAAGCACAGAAGCTAATTTTGTCCTTTACACAAACAGACAAATATCACACTTTTTTCCCTTGTGCTTAAAACTCATTTAAAAAAAAGTGTTTATACAACTGCTGCAATGTTACAGAGAGAGAGAGGGCTTGCGTGCTTCTGAGAGACAGAGGGGGAGGGGGCTCGCGTGCTGCTGAGAGAGAGAGAGAGATGGGGGTGGAGCTGGGGAGGCGTATTCTATGGTGTAATTAACTATATTTGTGCTTAAAAATCTTTAAAAAAATATATTTACATACAGTTCGTGCGGTCTGGAACGGATTAATTGTATTTACATACAATCCTATGGGGGAATTGCTTCAGTTCACGAACAAATCGGTTTATGACCGAGGTTCCACTGTACAGTAATCCCTCCTCCATCGCGGGGGTTGAGTTCCAGAGCCACCCGCGAAATAAGAAAATCCGCAAAGTAGAAACCATATGTTTATATGGTTATTTTTATATTGTCATGCTTGGGTCACAGATTTGCGCAGAAACACAGGACGTTGTAGAGAGACAGGAACGTTATTCAAACACTGCAAACAAACATTTGTCTCTTTTTCAAAAGTTTAAACTGTGCTCCATGACAAGACAGAGATGACAGTTCCGTCTCACAATTAAAAGAATGCAAACATATCTTCCTCTTCAAAGGAGTCAGGAGCAGAGACTGTCATAAAGGCAGAGGAAAATCAATAGGACTGTTTGGCTTTTAAGTATGCGAAGCACCGCGGCACAAAGCTGTTGAAGGCGGCAGCTCACACTCCCTCCGTCAAGAGCACAGAAAGAGAGAGAGAGAGACAGAGAAAAACAAACAAGCAAAAATCAATACGTGCCCTTCGAGCTTTTAAGTATGCGAAGCACCGTGCAGCATGTCATTTCAGGAAGCAGCTGCACAAAAGATAGCAACGTGAAGATAATCTTTCAGCATTTTTAGACGAGCGTCCATATCGTCTAGGTGTGCGAACAGCCCCCCTGCTCAATCCCCCTACGTCAGGATCAGAGAAAGTCAGCGCAAGAGAAAGAGAAAAGTAAGCTGGGTAGCTTCTCAGCCATCTGCCAATAG